>NC_057863.1:644486159-644713659 GCF_019393635.1 Dromiciops gliroides
TTCCTGGGGGTAGAAGGGAAACACTGCATGTCAAAGTTCATGCTTTCCTCTGCTCTTGGATTATAAGCCTCAGCCTCTGCCACCACTCCACCACCCCTGTGTCTCAGGTGCTGGCCAGCTTGGCCTGGTGAGCAGGGGTATCTAATAGCATGACTTACTGGGAACACTTGGGACTTTCTGGGAAGAGGAGGGAGAAAGAAGGCTTCAACTCAGCCATTTGGAATGGGTGGGACTGAGGGGCTGTGGAGGGAGGTGGGAAGGGTGCTACAGAAAGAGAACAGCAGAACTTGGCTTATGCAGGGAAGGGAAAAGGTTTCCTTTCTATGAAAAACCTTTCTTGATCTCCCTTAGTTCATCAGTCTAGCACTGGAAAGGACCCCAGAGGACAGGAGGTCTGTGACTTCATTTTACAGATAAAGAAATTAAGGTCCATGGAAATGAAATGACTTGTCCAAGATCATCTTGTCATAAGTAATGGAGTAGAAAAATCTCTGGCTCTCAAGTCAGAGGACCTGGGTTCAAATCCTACCCCTGTTACTACCTGCATAACCTTGGGCTCTGGGACTCAGTTTCCTCATGTTCTGTCAGATAAGAGGGTTGGAACTTCCAGCTCTAGATTTATGAATAAAGTTCTCTGACTCCAAATCTACTGTGGTTTCTCCTTGAATGATCCTATATTTGGATGTATTTGCATGTCCTCTGCCCCCAATCCTAATTGAATGTGGAGTTTTTATCCCTAATACTGTGTATATAGTAAACACTTATGTAATGATTGGAATGACGCCACCTATTGGAGACTTGCTGTGGAGAGCTCCACCATGAGGAAAATGCCTCAGAGGCATTGTGGCTTTTCCTTGGCGTCAGGAAATGGCGTTTGCTCATGGGTGCTGTCTATCAAGTCTACCAGCCAATCAACTGGAGGAGCCTCCTATGGTCTGGGAGGAGACAGGAAGGAGGAAAGGGAGCCTGCGCAGAGAGCGCTGGCCTTTTTTGGCTTCTTGACTTGATGGTGGTGGCGGCAGAGGACTTCACAGGAAATTTGAGGAAAGATAGGAATGCCAGGCTGTTAGAATTCTGTTCTCAATCTTTTTCTTTCTATTTTCCAATAAACCCTTAAAAACCTAAACTCGTTTTATCAGTGATTTTTAGTCAGTTTCCCCCAAACTGGGGGAACAGATTAGAATCCACATTTAGAATCTTAAATTATACACTTAATAGATGCTTCTTGGTTGGGAAGATGGCTGGCTTAGAGTTGGAAAGGGTTTGGGGTTCATCTAGTCTAATCTCTTTCATTTTACAGATAAGAAAACCAAGGTTCAGATTAAAGAAGGGATTTGCCTGGTATCACTGGGGAAATGGCCAATGCAGCAGAGCAACCTTAGATCAGGAGGGGGATGACTGGAGAGGGAGGTTTTGAAAGACAGCTTGAAGAGTGTGGCTTGGATTCACTAGACCACAGGGAGAGATGAAGCCTCACTTGACTATATGGATAAGAGTGTGGGGCTTGGGCAGTGGGGATGGGAGAGGGAGAGCCTGGGAGCCCTCAGGGATAGGTAGGGAGCATTGTAGGTGGCACCTGGTGCATTCTGACAAGGAAGCAGTCAATGAAGTCCCGGGGGCTGTTGGGATCAAGGGAGGCCTCATTGATCTTCACCCTGGATGCAATGAAGTCCTTCAGCTCTTCGATAAGGTTGTAAATTTTGTTATGGCGTCCAGGCAGGTACTGCATGATCCCTGAGTACATATCATAGAGCTAGGGGTTTGGGGTGGGGAGGGAGAGGAGAGCAAATCTTGTTATACCAGAGAAACAGAACAGAAGGGAGGGGCAGGGATGGGAGGAGCCAAATGGGTGGGCATATCTGAAGGTTTAAGAAATTTCAGAGGGGAAAAAACAACTATTTCTCTTTCTCCAAGGAATTTTTTTTAACTGTTCCACAAAATTGAAGGGAAAGGAAACAGAGACAAAACATGAAAGCACACCCCTCTACCACTACCACCACCACCTCCATGTTTCCATATCCACTCCCTTCAAGAATTTATGACCAGAGGGGTGGCTAGGTGGCGCAGTGGATAAAGCACCAGCCCTGGATTCAGGAGGACCTGAGTTCAAATCCGACCTCAGACACTTAACACTTACTAGCTGTGTGACCCTGGGCAAGTCACTTAACCCCAATTGCCTCACTAAAAAAAAAAAAAATTATGACCAGAGGACCTCTAAGTTCCCCTCTAGTGCTGACATTTACAAACTAGGAGGAGATTTGCAAAGCTCTCTCATTAGGCCCTCACAACACCCCTGTGACCAAGGTGGTGTGGGAATTGCTCTTAATTTTATAGATGTGGACACTGAGGCTCAGAAAAGTTGAATGACTTGCCCATGGTCATGAAGCTAGCAATTGTAGGAAATTATCAGAATGGGAACTCTTTCCAGTGGTGTGCATGTCCCTAGAGTTCCGGGAAGGGGCTGTGACTCCCACAGGCCACTGCACAACTAGCATGTATGTTAGAAGCAGGCTTTGGGGCAACTAGGTGGCACAGTGGATAAAGCACTGGTCCTAGATTCAGGAGGACCTGAGTTCAAATCCAGCCTCAGATACTTGACACTTACTAGCTGTGTGACCCTGGGCAAGTCACTTAACCCTTATTGCCCAGCAAAAAAAAAAAAAAAAAAAAAGCAGGTTTTACACCTGATTCTCACTGTCTTTCAGGAGGCTCCTTTTAATCTATTATGCCACACTGCCTTTAACAAATAATAATATCTATAAACAAAGGATAATTTATTTATTAATCTAAAAAATAATAAATTCTGGGATTCCATGATTCTGAGGTTTAGATTATAATTCTAAGGTTCTAAATCCTGTAATTCTGAATTTATTTGATTTTAAAGTTCTGAGATTCTGAGATTCCCATCTAAGCCTCTAGGCTTTGATGATTCTGAGATTCCATCATTCTGAGTCTGCATTTCTAAGGTTTTAAGACTCTGTAATTCTAATATTCTAAAATTCTAAAGTCTAAAACCCCTGGTCCTATGGTTTTGTGATTCTATGTTTCTATAGTTTTGTTATGCTAAGATTTATTAGTTTCTAATATTGTATGATTTTATACCAAGGTTCCAAAATTCAATGGTTCTGTAATCTAAAGCTCTTGAAGTTCTAGTATTCTATAATTCTAAAGTACTGTGGTTCTAATGTTCTAAGATTCCAATAAGCTATGGTTCTGTGATTCTAAGATTCTATGAGTGCATATTTCTAACACCAGTATTCTAAAATATGAAAGTTTTAGTAGAAAGTTCTATGATTCTAAGGTTCTAATGTTCCAACATTATGACTCTATGACTCTAGAGCTTAATGGGCTAAGGCTCTAACATTCTGTGATTCTTTGTTTCTAGGGGACTTGTATTCTAAAATTAAATTAGTCTAGTACCCCAGATTTCTAAGTTCCCAATATTCTGAGTATCTAGAGTCTGAGGTTCTATTTATAAGTTTCTACTATTCTAAAATTCTAAGGGTCTGTGATTCTAATTTTCTAAGATTCCACTACACTAAGGTTTCATGATTCTAAGATTGTGAGTCTACATTTTTAACACTCTGATATTCTAGTATGTGAAGGCTTTAATTTAAGGTTCTGTGATTCTAAAGTTCTAAGCTTCCAACAGTCTATATGGTTCTAGAGCCTAAGGGTCTATGGCTCTAAGATTCTATAATTCTATGTTTCTAAGGTACTAGTACTCTAAAATTAAAAGATTCTAAGTTCCCAGTATTCTAAGTTTCTAGATCCTGGGGTTCTATTCCTAAGATTCTAGTATTCTAAAATTCAAATATTCCAGTACTCTTGGTCTCTAAGTTCCTGAGTAAATTACAGTTTTAGAGTAAAAGATTCTGTCATTATATTTGGGTTTTTTTTTTAGCTCTTTACAATATTTTTTTCTCCAATTACATGTTAAAACAATTTTTTAATATTGTTGTTTGGTTTTTTAAGTTGTGGGTTCCAAATTCTATTCTTCCTTCCACCCCCTCCCTCTTCCTTGAGATGGGAAGCCATCAGATATAGGTTACACATTTACAGTCACATAAAACATTTCTATTTTTGTCATTTTGTCATTCTGTTTCTAAAGTTCTCGTAGTCTAAAAGCCAAAGATTCGAGTATTGTACAGTTTTATGATTATTAAATTCTGGGCCCCCACAAGGCTAACGTTCCATGAGTCTATGCTTTTAGGAACCCATTGGCTATTCCTTGTCTGGATACAAAGGGTTGGGTGGTTAGAGGAAGCTACCACCAGAAACAGTACCTGGGCCCAGGGTGTGCTCATTTCAATGAAGCTCTCATTGATCAGGCGAAGCAGATACAAGAACTGCTGGTCCTCGTAGTCAAAGCGGCTCCCAAACACCAGTGAGCTGATGACATTGGAGACGGTGCGGCTCAGGAAGAAGGTGGGATCGATGGGGTCTCCTGGAAGAGAGATGGAGGAAGGCAGGGATGGGATGGAGGGGCAGTGAAAGAGACAGTCCTGGAGATATGGAAAGAAGACCCCATGTGGGAAGACCGGTGACCTCTTAGGGGTCAGGTCCTCCTCGCGTCCCATTCACTCAGTGACTTTAGATACTTTCCTTTTCCCTGCTCTCTCTCTCTGGGCCTTAGTTTCCTCCTTTATAAAATGGATTTGGACACATGAGCTAAGATATCAGGATCATAGAATTGAAAGGGACCTTGGGGGCAGCTAGGTGGCTCAGTGGATAGAACACCGGCCCTGGAATCAGAAGGACCTGAGTTCAAATTCGGCCTCAGACACTTGACACTTACTAGCTGTGTGACCCTGGGCAAGTCACTTAACTCTCGTTGCCACACAAAAAAAAAAAAATTTAAAGGACCTTAGATGTCACTTGGTCCAGCCCCCTCTCATTTTACAGATGAGGAAACTGAGGCCAGTTTGGTATAGTGACTTAACTAAGGGCACTCAAGTGTTAAGCATTCTCAGATTTGAACCAGGATCCTATGATTTCAGAGCTAATGCCCCTTGTATGCCCCATGTTGCCAACCTTCACATTTGACAGATGAGGAAACTGAGGCGCAGCTAGCTAGGTTAGGTCACTTGCCCCAAATCACACAGGTAATATGAGGGAGAGGCCCAATTTGAACCCAGATCCTCAGACTCCAAATCCAGTGCTCTTGCCAAGTTCCTTCCAGGTCTGAACCTGGACCAAGGCAGGGAGACTGAATGGCCTTGAGGATACCCTAAGCCTACTCCCCACCAAGTTCTCTTGTGGAGCTACCCGGATCCACCTGAAGTGCTGAGGTTTTCATAAGCCCATCTCTCCCAGTACACTCCACCCCCATTTAGGTTTTCCTCATGGCCCTGCAATCTCGAGGCACCATCCCCCATCTCCCTATTTTCCTGCCTCTATTTCTCCCAAGGCTCTTGCATAGTCCCTACCTTTGGTTTTCCGGAACTCTTCCAGCAAGAAGCCGGCTTCTTCCTGAATTCGCTCCTCAATGCTGCGCTTCCCCATCCCAAAATCTCGAAGGACAGTCAGAGAGAAACGACGCAAGATCCTCCAGCGATCTCCATTGGCCAGTGCCACACCTGCCAGGGCAAAAGTGAGCGCCTACTGTGTGTAGGGGGATAGGGGTGGAGGCTCAAAGGCAGGAAGGTCAGGGTGGCAGTAATATGCATTAATAATAATAATAACATTTATTATTTATTTATATTATTATATAGTAGAATAATAATTAATAATAACATGCAGTCACAGGTTTTAAAATTGGAAGGGACTAAGCTGGTCCAATTCCCATTTTACAGAAGTGGAAATTAATGCTCAGAGAAGTCACACAAGCTTAGATCAATCAGTAGCAGGAAGGGATGTCAGAGGACATCTAACCTAATCCCCTCTTTTATAGAGGTAGAAACTGAGGCACACAGGGAGGTGAAGGGACTTGCCCTGGATCACACAGAGGAAGCCAGTCCTGGGACCCAAGCCTAGTGTCTCCAAATCCAGAACTCTAAATGACAGGGTCAGATCCCTGCCTTATAGAGCTCATCATTAAATAATGGAGGGTTCAGCTTAGTACAAAAAGCAGCCTCCTGGATCCAGGCAAAGGGCCTTAGTCTTGAAAACCTGTTTTTTCTCCTTGTTGTCCAGTCATGTCCAACTCTTCATTAACCCCTTTTAGGGGGTTTTCTTGGCAGAGATACTGGAGTGATCTGCCATTTTCCTTCTCCAGCTCATTTTACAGATGAAGAGATTGAGGCAAACAGAGTGAAGTGACTTGCCCAGGGTCAAACACCTAGTAAGAGTCTGAGGCCAGCTTCGAACTCAGGAAGATGAGTTTTCCTTCCTCCAGGGCTGGCTCTCTATCCACTGTAGCGCCACCTAGCTGTCCTATTTAAAATAAAGGAACTGGACAAATGGCATCAAACTCAAATAGCAACCAATCCTTGAAGCCACATATTGACTTAGAAAACCACAGGTAACATTATCTATATTGTATTTTTATTTCTTTTGTTAAAGATTTACATTTTAATCTGGTTATGGGAATTCTGTGGACCCCTATGTCACACTAGCCTGAGTTGGACACCTCTGTTGGAGGATCTCTCAAATCAAGAAGCATTAAGTACCTGTTGTATGTTAGGCACTGTACTCAGTGCTGGAGACACAAGACAAAAGATAATCACCATTCTCAAGGAGCTTGGTCTAATCAAGGAGACAAGCCATGTACAAATGAGATCAAGACAGGATGAATTAGTCTCCGATGGGAGGCAGTAAGATTAAGGAGGATCAGGACATGTTTCTTGCTGAAGGTGGGGCTTTCAGGGAAGCCAGGAGGCAGAGATGAATAGAGAGAACATTTCAGGCACCGGGGACAGCTAATGAAAATACCCAGGAGCAGCTAGGTGGCACAGTGGATAGAACAGCGGTCCTGGAGTCAGGAGGACCTGAGTTCAAATCCATCCTCAGACACTTGACACTTACTAGCTGTGTGACCCTGGGCAAGTCACTTAACCCCAATTGCCTCACCAAAAAAAAAAAAAAATACCCAGAGTTATTTTGTATTTCTCCCCTTCTCAATGGGTGGGACAATGAATGGAGGAGAGAGTGAATCTGGAACAGAAAATGAAATGAAATGAAAAAATAAATGCCCAGTTGAAAGATGGAGAGTCAAAGCTCCTCCCCACTTCTAAGTCTTACACTCCTAAGCCTGCCCCCTCCTCATACACACGCAAAAAAGCCCCACACAACCTCCATATAGAAACCTACAGTTCTAGGGTGGTGGCCAATTTTCCTTCGGTTCTAGGGGTCATTGGGGAAAGGCTATATCTTATACTGAGGCTATAAATTGATAGGCAGGGAATCATGGATATCACAAGCACTTGACAGTCAGAATATTTTACAGGATCTCTCACCGTGACCCTGGAAATTCCGGTCAATGGAGGCCAGCTCCCCCCGGCCACTGAACTCCTCCGCCTGGTCAACTAGTGCCTCCTTCACTGCTTCATGGCCACATAGCACAACCACTCTTCGAGGACCCATGTAGACAGTAAACACAGGCCCATACTTCTTGCTGAGCTGAGGGAAGAGAGTAGGGGATGAGATGGGGATCCCAGCCCCTGTTTCCCAGGCTGGGCCTAGAGGACAAGGAAGGAAGATACTAAAGGATGACCCAGGGGACAGCCCTTGAGGGGTGAGCAGGAAATATGGTGGAGTGGAAAAATCCCTAGTCAAGAGGTCTGGGTTTCATGTTCTTCTTTCTTAGCCTCTGTTTCCCTAATGTGAGGAATGGAATAGTTATCTCCTATGTCTTTTGGGGGCGGGGATAGTTATCTCTAAAGTCTCTTCAGAGCCTTATGGTTTAAGTCTAAATAAGCCTTTCATCATGAGTTCTGTCTTGCCGCTGGACCCAGTTGGCTCTGGAGGAGAGACTGAGGCTGGTGACTTTGCATAGCCCTGCCTCACTTCATTCCAATTTACTGTAAGTCATGACATCTGTCATGATCCTCTTTGAGAACAAAGGATGAACAACAACAACAAATAAGCCTTTATCATATTCACACTCTGTGAGCTAAGTCTAGGATTCTAGTTCTAACATCCTGAGGTCCTGAGCATGTAGGATTCTAAATTGTCCAACCCTGTGACTGCAAGAGAGAAGGTAGGTAGACTCACCTCCAGGAAAGACTGAAATGTGGCATCAGTGCGGACTTGCAGCAGGTTGCCCAGGAAGGGTAGGGGAGTGGGTCCCGGGGGCAGCTTGCCTTCCTTGTGCATGCGCTTCCAGGCAATGAGGATGGCAAGGCAGGGGACACAGAGGGCCAAGAAAAGAGTGATAATGCCTCCAAACTCCATGGTGCCTGGAGGAGGGGGTGCCCAGCCTGTCAGGGGCTCCAGTTATATATTCATCAGGGCTCAGCCTTATCTGAAATCTGACTCCCCAGGGATTAATTTTCCCAAAGCCTGGCACTGTGGATTATATAACTTGTGTTCCCTCCCCTAGGAATGGAAGGAAAGGTTACTCCCAGCTGGAGAAACCAGGGAAAACTTCCTGGATAAGAGGGCACAGGACTGATCTCTCAGGCCCTTGCCTTCTCCACCCCATGTCCCATTCGTCCTAGAGATTGGCATGATGACCTGGCTGGTTTGGGAGTTCTAGGATCCAGGTTTGAATCTGCTCTCTGCTACTTCCTGGGTGACCCTGGGCAAGTGACTTCCCCTTCCTGAGCCTCAGTTTCTTTATCTGTAAAATGAGGGGAATGACTACTGAGGTCCTTTCCCGCTCTCAAGAGTCATGGACTTCTCTCAAAACAAAAGCTGATCTGACCCTTTATTTTTCCAGTTGAATAAACTCATCATCAGAGAAAGGGAGGGATGAGCTAGGAGCAGAGTTTGGGCTTGGTCTAGGGGTCTTGACACCTGGGCCAGCCCAGGCCCCTTTCCTCTATGGAATGCTGTCTTGGGCATTTGTGCTCAGGTTGGGGGCGGGGGGGGGTCATCCGGAGCAACCCTCTGCCATTTATCCCAGAATGCCCTTGGCCCTGGAGCTCTGAGGAAGGCCCTCCCAGGAGCCCCAGAGCCCCAGTTGTAAGACTGGGCTCACAGTACTGGACATAGAATCAGGAAGACACAAGTTCAAAAAGCTAGCTGTGGAACCCTGAGCAAGTCACTCAACCTGTTTGCCTCAATTTCTTCATCCATAAAATGGGGATGCTCATTGCACCTCCTTGCCAGGGATGTCATGAGGAAGTGCTTTTCCAGCCTTAAAGGACACTAATAAATGCTGGCTATCATTATCATTATGTGATTATTATTAGTCCAGGGGACCTGCAGCTGCAAGTAGCCTTAGAGCCCTTATGATCTGACTCACCCATGCTGGAGATGAGCAAACAGACCCGGAGAGAAGAGACTTCCCCAAGGCTGCACAGGTAAGAAGTGGGAAGCAGCAGAGGTCCCTGGCCACTGAGGGCTAGCTCTGGACCTATGTTCCTAATTAGCAGGGCTCGGATTGGGACCAGGGCCTCTTGGCATTCAATACTGTACTCTTGCCGCTACACTATAGGTGAGAGAACTTTCCTTGAGGCAGCTAGGTGGATAAAGTGCTGAGCCGGGAGTCAGGAAGACCTGAGTTCAAATCCAACCTCAGACACTTACTAGCTATGAGACCCTGAGCAAGTCACTGAGCTTCCGCGTGCCTCAGTTTCCTCAACTATAACATGGGAATAATAACAGCGCTTTCTTCCCAGAGTTGTGAGGTCAAATGAGAGGTTTCCAAAGCACTTGGCATGGTTCCTGGCACATAGTAGGTACTTAATAAATGGGGAGTTTTCCCCTTTCTGACTTCCTTGAGTCTCCAAATTCAGGAGCTAAAAGCACTTTTGGGGGAGAGTCTGGACTCAACACTTCCTCATACAGATGGTGAAAAAGCAGCCCAGAGAGGGGCAGAGTCACAGAGATGCCAGTCAGACACATAGCCAGAGCTTGACTCCCTATCTATGGTGAGCCAAGACCCTGGGGAGGAGAGCCCTTGGGGAGGTCTCAGAGCCAACAGGGATGTCTAGGGTGGGGATGGAGAAGAGAGATAGGTTGCCAATGGGCTGGGTTTAAGCTGCTTATTCTTTGTTTCAGAAGAATTCTACCCGGGTAGGGAGACAGAACTGGAACTGGGGTACAGGTCTGGGCAGGGAGGGGTGGCACGCCCTTCTGTGTTTGCTCTGGGAACATGGGAGGCCAGTGGAGCAGCGCTGCCCATGGCTCAAATGCCTTGGGATTAGAAGAAACTAGATCTCCCAGGGAACTAGTTATCTGAGGGGCCCTAGGCCTCAGGCCCAGAGGCATGGGGAAAGCAAGGAGAGTGCTTGGCCCTCCTCCCTAACTCTCTGTGTCCCTCTTTGTCTCTTTTCTTCACTCCATTCCTCACCAGTCTCTCTCAATATGCTCATGTATCTTTGTGTCTCTATCAATGCTTCTACCTCCCTCCCCCTGACTTCTCTCTCTGTTTCTCCCTCTCTCTATTTCTCTTTCCGCCATCTCTTAGTCTTTTCCTTCCCTTCTCCTCTCCCCATCTGTATGTTTTTTTTTCCCATGGTCTCTGTGTCTATGCCCATTTCTCTTTCCCCAGCTCCTGCCTTGGCTTCATGGTCAGAGCTGACTGTCTGTCCAGCTCAAGTACCTTAGGGATCTGTCCTGGATGCAACCTCTACATGGGGACAGAGACCCAACAATGCCCCCTATGCTACCTCTACTCCAGCCTAGCTGGCCTCTCCTTGTCATCCCCAAACCCATCAGCCTCCACTGTCTGGCCCTAGCCTCTCCCTCATCTCCCTTCACCCCAAATCTGCCATTCCCTCACCTGAGACACTCACCTCCCTTTCCCCAACAGCCCTTTTCATCTGGGTCAGCTGAGCTGGCTTGTTTCTGTCCTAACTCCTAGGGCCTTCTCCTGCTGAGGGCTCTTCAAAAGCAAGCTCCGGGGGCAGCTAGGTGGAACAGTGGATAAAGCACCAGCCCTGGATTCAGGAGGACCTGAGTTCAAATCCGGCCTCAGACACTTGACACTTACTAGCTGTGTGACCCTGGGCAAGTCACTTAACCCCCATTGCCCCGCAAAAACAAAACAAAAAAAAAAAGCAAGCTCCACACCTGAGGCTCCACGGGTAATGAAGCAGGAGAGGTGGTCATGGAGAAAGTAATGAACAACACAGAGAAAGATATGGAGAAATTCATTAGTTTGGGTGTGTAACCTACTACTAGGGACTGAGGTGACAGAAGAATAAAATCCAGGCTGTTAGACCCGGGAAGACCTTGAGAGATAATGATGAGAAATTTAAAATGATTGTGAAGTAAATCGAATCATCTAGTCTGACCTTCCTATCCTAGAGAGGTGAGGTGACTTGCCCAGGGTCACACAGCTAGGATGACCATTTTTACAGGATTGGATCTTAAGCCCACATCTTCTGACTCAAAGTACAGAGTGCTCTATGATGCCAAGCTAACTCCCTCTGTCCCTGTCTCCTTGGGGACTCTTTCCATCATCGGAGCAGAAAACAGAGATCATAGATTTGGGGTATTGTTCATATCTCACTCTTCCAGGGCCTGATGTCCAAGTCTTCCAGAGGCTTGGAGGAGACCAGGGAGAAGTTCTGCAGGATGGTAGTTAGGCAAAGGAAGAGTTCTATTTGAGCAATACTCTGTAATGATTGGAATGACGCCACCTACTGGAGACTTGCTGTGGGAAAGCTCCACCATGAGGAAAATGCCTCAGAGGCATTGTGGCTTTTCCTCTCGTCAGGAAATGACGTTTGCTCATGGGTGCTGTGTATCAAGGCTACCAGCCAATCAACTTGAGGAGCCTCCTATTTTCTGGGAGGAGACAGGAAGGAGGAAAGAGAGCCTGCACGGAGAGCTCTCGCACTTTTTGGGTTCCTGACTTGATGGTGGTGGCGGCGGCAGAGGACTTCACAGGAAATTTGAGGAAAGATAGGAATGCCAGGCTGTTGGAATTCTGTTCTCAATCTTTTTCTTTCTATTTTTCAATAAACCCTTAAAAACCTAAACTCGTTTTATCAGTGATTTTAGTCAGTTTCCCCCCAAACTGGGGGAACAGATTAGAATCCACATTTAGAACTCTCACCTAGCAGATGCGCTCCCTGTGGGTGGCAGAGAAGGGCAATGAGAAGAGAACAGCAACAACACCTAGCATTTATCAAATACTTTGCCTCCCCAAAAGATACTCTTGGTGTCCATGATGCCCCTCCTCCCAACCTGGAGGACTTCAACACATGGGCTAAGAAGAGGTTGGGAGGAAGTGGTGGAAAGAAGAGGAGAGACCCAAGCATTTGCTGTCTCTTCTCCCCTCTTCAGCCCCCCTCAAACTCAGCCCTTGCCCTCCCTACTCTTTTCTCCCCCACTACCCACTCACATTGTACCCTCTGAAATTCTTTCTTGTTAACAAACTCCTCCTTTGGAGTACATTTCATCCTATAGCTATTCTCTAGGCATCTCCAAGTCCTCCTTCCTCCTCCCCAAGAGGTTTAGTATCCCCTTCCAACACCTTGTCTTTCCTGTTTTTCAGTCTCCTCAATTCTCATAACTACTATCTCAGGGTTACCTGAAGAACAAATCAGTTAAGTCATATACAGGTTGACTCATATACAGGTTGTAGGTCCCTAAAGTCTCCAGGTCCCCTTCAGATTAACTTTGATCTCATATATTTGTATTGATTTTTTGAGCCTAGGTGTAAGACTTTACATTTATCCCTATTGAATTCATCTTCTTAGATTTGGCCCTACTTTAGAGTCCATTAAAATATTTTTTTTGGATTCTGAAAGAACTAATGGAGTCTGAATGCAAATCAAAGCATTCTTTTATACTCTCTGTATTTTCTTTCATAACATAGCTAATATGGAAATGTGTTTTGCATGACTGCACATGTATAATCTATATCAAAGTGCTTGCCTTCTCAATGAGGGGGAAGGGTAAGGAGGAAAAGAAAGAACTTAGAATGAAAACTTTAAAAAAACAAATATTTAAGAATCCAAGTCATTCCCCAATTGAGAAATGGTCAAAGGATATGAACAGGCAGTTTTCTGATGAAGAAACCAAAGCTATCTATTCCCATATGAAAAAATGCTCTAAATCTCTAATGATTAGAGAGATGCAAATTAAAACAACTCTGAGGTACCACCTGACACCTATCAGATTGGCTAAAATGACAAAAAAGGAAGATAATAAATGTTGGAGAGGCTGTGGGAAAATTGGAACACTAATGCATTGTTGGTGGAACTGTGAGCTGATCCAACCATTCTGGAGAGCAATTTGGAATTATGCCCAAAGGGCGATAAAGCTGTGCATACCCTTTGACCCAGCAATCCCACTTTTAGGTCTTTTGCCCAAAGAAATCATGGAAGGGGGAAAGGGACCCACATGTACAAAAATATTTATAGCTGCTCTTTACGTGGTAGCAAGGAATTGGAAGTTGAGGGGGTGCCCATCAATTGGGGAATGGCTGGACAAGTTGTGGTATATGAATACAATGGAATACAATTGTGCTGTAAGAAATGATGAGCAGGAAGAGTTCAGAGAAACCTGGAGGGTCTTACGTGAGCTGATGATGAGTGAGATGAGCAGAACCAGAAGAACATTGTACACAGTATCATCAACATTGAGTGTTGACCTACTGTGATGGACTATATTCTTCTCACCAATGCAATGGCACAGAAGGGTTCCAGGGAACTCATGATAGAAGAGGATCTCCAAATCCAAGAAAAAAAAAAAAGAAAGAAAGAACTGTGGAGTATAGATGCTGATTGAACCATATTATTTCTTTTGTTTTGGGTGCTGTTGTTTTTTGTTTTTTTTTTTCTATTTTGAGGTTTTGCATCACTGCTCTGATTCTTTCTCTTATAACAGGATTAATGCAGAAATAGGATTAATGTTATTATGTATATATATATATATGTGTGTGTGTGTATATATATATATATATGTATAGAGATATATAGATATATCCTATATCAGATTACCTGCTGTCTAGGGGAGGGGGGAGGGAGGGGAGGGAGGGAGAAAAATCTGAAATTGTAAAGCATGTATAAACAAAAGTTGAGAACTATCTTTACATGTAACGGAAAAAATAAAATATCTCAAAAAAAAGCAAATATTGTTTTTACATGTAATTGGAAAAAATAAAATGTAAATATTTTCAAAATAGAGCATTATAAAAAACTTTGTCAAATGCATGGTTAAAATTCATTATCTAAACTTGATCAATGGCCTTCCCCTGATCTAGTCCAGTAACCCTTTCAAAAAAGGAAATGAGGGGGAAGCTAGGTGGTGCAGTGGATAAAGCACCAGCCCTGGATTCAGGAGGATCTGAGTTCAAATCTGGCTTCAGACACTTGACAATTACTAGCTGTGTGACCCTGGGCAAGTCACTTGACCCTCATTGCCCAACCCAAACTAAAAAACAACAACAACAAAAACTAAACAATAAAATGTAATTGGGAATTTTTTTTTTTTTAGTGAGGCAATTGGGGCTAAGTGACTTGCCCAGGGTCACACAGCTAGTGTTAAGCGTCTGAGGCTGAATTTGAACTCAAGTACTCCTGACTCCAGGGCCGGTGCTCTATCCACTGCACCACCTAGCTGCCCTGAAATATTTTTTAAAAGGGAGAGAAGAGAAAAACACCTATTTGTACAAAAATATTTATAGCAACTGTTTTTGTGTTGGCTAAGAATTGGAAATCAAAGGAATGTACATCAATTGGGGAATGGCTAAACAAGCTGTGGTATATGATGGTGATGGAAATAATTGTGCTATAAGAAATGACAAGCAGGATGATTTCAGAAAGAGCTGGAAAGACTTGTATGAGTTGATGTATAGTGAAGTGAGCAGAACCAAGACTACATTGTACACAGAGACAGCAATATTGTTTGATGAAGAACTATGAATGACTTGACTATTCTCAACAATACAATGATCTAAGACAATCCCAAAGGACTATTGATGAAACACTATCCAGCTCCAAAGAAAGAACTGATATTGATGGAACACAGACTAAAAGCATGCTATTTTTCACTTTCTTTTTTTTCTTTTATTCAAGTGTTTTTGTACAAAATGACTAATGTGGTAATGTTTTACATAATCTCACATGTATAACATATCTGATTGCTTACCGACTCAGGGATAGGGGAAAGGAGGGAGGGAAAGAGGGTTAAAAATTGGAACTCAAAACTATAAATAAAAATGTTTATTTTCTTTTTTTAAAAAAGGACCTAACCTGAGGTTTCTTTAAAGAAGAAGCCATAGCTGACTCCTTGTGGTCATGATGCCTTTTCCCAATTGTTCACTAGCCATCCCATTCCAGAAGTTTTCCAAGCCTAGATGTTCAATGGCTTATAATTCAAAGATTCCATTTCCTTCCTTTTTTGGATAACCCAGAAGAACCCTGCTCTTCTGAAGTTCTGCAACAGCCCCTCTACTATTCTTCAGCCTTGCAGCTCTCACTCATAGTGACCCAGCAAGCAGAACTGACAATTCTTTCAGCCTCCTCAGACAAAGTGGAAATGGACCTGGCCACCTCTAGCGTCACCCATGATTCCTCATTCTTATCCCACACATCCAACCTGTTTCTAAATCTTGTTCCCAATCTCACATCTATCAAATAGGTCTCCCTTCTGCTCACACAGCCTCCACCCTAGTTCAGGTTCTCATCACCTTAGCTGAACTATTATAATAGCCTCCTAATTGTTCTCCCTGCCTCAAGTCTCTCCCACCTCTAATCTATCTTCCATTCAGATACCAAGGTGATTTTTCTAAAGCATAGGTCTAACTGACCATTTCACCCCTCTGTTCAGTGAGTTCTGTTGTTGTTCAGTCATTTCAATCATGTCTGACTCTTCATGACCCCATTTGGGGTATTCTTGGCAAAGATAGTGGAGTGGTTCACCATTTCCTTCTCCAGATCATTTTACAGATGAGGAAAGTGAGGCAAACAGGGTAAAGTGACTTGACCAGAGTAACACAGCTAGGAAGTATTTGAGGTCAGATTTGAACTCAGGAAGATGAGGCACTCTATCCACTATGGTGCCACCTAGCTGCCCCTCACTGAGTTCTAGTAGCTCCCTATTTGCCTCCAGCCTTGCCCAAGGTCACACAGCCAATAAGTGTCAAGTGTCTGAGGCCAGATTTGAACTCAGGTCCTCCTGAATCCAGGGCCGGTACTTTATCCACTGTGCCACCTAGCTCCCCCCGCCCCCCCCCATCCAGTCTTCTTTCATTTACTCCCCCTTCATTTATTTACTCGATGATTCTGTGAAATTGCCTTACTTGTACCTCCTCAAACATCTTGACCTTTGTCCTGCCACTGGACTTTCCTGATGACTTTGCACAGCTCAGCCTCAGTTCAATCCAGTTCACACTCAAATCAAGACATTATCCCATGACATCATTGATCCTCTTCAAGAACAAAGGATGAAAAACAATAGCAATGGGCCCTCAACTCTGCACAGCTTTGCACCAGCTGTGTTCCATACCTGGAATGCTCTACTCCCTCACTTCTACATCTCAGCTTCTTGGCTTCCTTCAAGGATTAGCCCAGGCTAAGCTACAGTCTAGCTACTCACACCACAGGTGGTAACACTTTTTTCTTTCAGAGTATTTTTATTTATTCTTTATATATCTTGGTCATACTTAGTTATTTACATGCTCCCTGCCCCCTGTTATAATGTGAGCTCCTCAAGGATAGGGACTGTGGTTTTTTACCTTTCTTTGTCTCCCCATCCCTTAGCCCACTGCCTGACATATAGTAAGAGCTTAATAAATGCTTATTGATGAACTGACTAATTCAAACTCAAGCTGTGGATCAGAAATCAAAATCCCATGGTAGAGGCTGTTCAGGGAAATTCCTTGAATAACTTGAGCCTGTAGGCTAGTAAATCCTAGCCTCCTAGAAAGAAGAGAATAGATTTCCTGGACAGCTACCAGCCTGAGTTGGCTCTCCAGCAACCCCAAGATGGAGAATTCCAGGATTCAGTCTTCCAGAGGAATAAGTTACTCAGCAGTTCCAGCTTCCCAGTGAGAGGATCTTCCTTCTCCATCACACTGGAGGGAACCACAGTGCAATCCTCCTCTCCCTAAGAGGTTGCTACTTCCAGGAACTCCCTGTTCTTGTTTCTAAGAAGGCTGGATCTTGGAACTCCCAAAATTGTAGTTGCCCGAAACAACCAACTTGGGGCTGTGTTTGCCCAGGAAATTGCATGCCACCATGCACCTTGTCATCCGTCCAGGACATCGAGACTGAGTTTCCCTCTATTCTACTTGGCTTCAGAGGGCAGAATTAGGTATGACTCATGGAAGTTAATTGAGGTTAGGTATCAAAAAACAACTTCTTCATCATTGCCATCCCAAATTGGAAGCAGCAGCCTGGCCTCTGAGCCAGAAAGACTTGGATTCAACTCTGATCTCCGACCAATACTGGCTGTGTGATATCGGGCAAGTCATTTAACCTAGGCAACTCTCTCAGACAAAGCTGTCAAGAAGGGGGCTAAGGGAGCTAACCTGAGTAATAAAGGGAACTTCCTCACTGACAAGTCACTTGGGCTGAAGCTTCTTAAACTGTGGCTCATGACCCCATATGGGGTCATATAATAAATGCAGGGGTCACAAAATTTTTGGCAACAATAAAAGTTTATGTATACTTACTTTATATACCTATATACCCAGGATTGTGTAAAAATTTATCAGGTAGGGGCAGCTGGATGGCACAGTGGATAGAGCACCAGCCCTGGATTCAGGAGTACCTGAGTTCAAATCCAGCCTCAGACACTTAACACTTACTAGCTGTGTGACCTTGGGCAAGTCACTTAACCCCAATTGCCCCGCAAAAAAAAAAAGTGTCACAGTGGATAAAGCACTGGCCCTGGATTCAGGAGGACCTGAGCTCAAATCCAGATTCAGACGCTTGACAGTTACTAGCTCTGTGACCCTGGGCAAGTCACTTAACCCTTATTGCCTCCAAAAAAAAAATTCCTAGGTGAAAAGGGGTCACAATGGAAAAAATTTAAGAAACCTTGCCCTAGACTAATGAAACCCTAGGTCCAGTTCCTATGCCAAAGTGAAGGAGGATGCCTCAGTAGGGAATAGGTTTCCCCCTCTTTGGAGGTCCCTAAGCAGAGGATTGTGGACCACTTGTAAGGGATGAGACAGTGGAGAATCCTTTTGACTGTATCAGTTCCCATCAGGTGGCTGCTGAGGTCTTCTCCAACCCTGAAATCCTATGATTCTTTGAATCCTCCTGCTAAGGTGTTAAGCCACTGCTCCTCCGATGCCAGCAAGTTGAAATTCCAAAACCCTCACTCTGACCACATGGATGAGAATACCTTCAGCTTCCATCAGTCTCTGCCCCAGTGTAGCCATCTACCTTCAGGGGTGCTGGCAGAAGTGAGAGCACTGCCCCTCTCCCTTGAGCCTAGATCCATTCTTTGCTTTACATCTCTCTGCCTCATCCATCAAAAATAAGTAGAGGTCAGAGGACCCAAAGGATCAGTTCCCCTTTTATTGGTACCCAGTACAAAGTGGTAGCTCTGATCCCCAACAGCTGAGCCAATTAAATCACCCTGAAAGACTCAGGAGCTATTCTCAATACCCTCTACAAGGTGTAAATGGACCGTCAACACTCTCCATTAGAGAGAAACAATTAAAGTCCTAAGCAAAGGTTCATCCCAGGCAGAGTAGATCAAGAGCCTACTTTGCAGTCAGGAAGATCTAGGTTCAAGTCCTCAGCTGTGTAATCCTACACAAGTTTCTTAACCTCTATGCTCCAGGCAGCTCTCTTAGACAACAAACTGCAGGGCAGGTAGTATTCTACACTGGGGCAGGGTCTTCCTTGGGAGCTCCTTTCACTGAAGAAAACAACACACCCTGAAAGCCAGTCAAGTTTTGGGGGAGTTGAGAATGGTTTGTTTGTTCTATTTATAACCTGGCTTCCAACCAAAGTCCAAAGCATTTTGGGAGCAGTCCTTTATGCCTCTTGAAGAAAATACTGAGCTCCACCTGACCCTGATCACTTGCATAAGGAGTGGGCTGAGTTGATGTCAAAGTTTCTTTGGTGAGACACATTCATGATGTAACATACCCTCCAGGTGAGAAACATATTTTTAAAAGCTTTGGAAACTGCAGACATCTGGAGAAGCATGCCCTAGGGATTTTCTCCCTGCTAGAGATCTGGTCCCCTCTCTTGGCTTGAGTTTTTTTTTTTTTCCCTGTGCATCTTCAGCTTCCAAAGTCTTTTATATGTGTCTCTTCCCAAAAATGTGTTGCAACACACCTATTTCTCTCTCCCAAAATTCTAGCACCAATTCCACCCCTCATGAAGGTACCCATAGTTATTTCCAGCTTAGCATTCTCTCCACTATTAAGAGTCAAATCTCCTTCCACCCATAAAGCAGAATGCAAAATATCTGATTATAACATTGTATCCTCAGTGCCTACCAGTGCCTGACACATACATAGAAGGCTTTTGTTTGTTTTTTGTTGTTGTTGTTTTTGTGGGGCAATGGGGGTTAAGTGACTTGCCCAGGGTCACACAGCTAGTAAGTGTCAAGTGTCTGAGGCTGGATTTGAACTCAGGTCCTCCTGAATCCAGGGCCGGTGCTCTATCCACTGTGCCACCTAGCCGCCCCACATAGAATGAATGTATGTGAAAGCACTGACTGATCACAGAACTCCCCTGATCAAACTTATACACACTTCTTGAGCACCATCTTCTAAGTCAGCTGCCCTTTTCACAAATAAGCCTTTCTCTTAGGAAAGTCCTTTCCCTTCAATTAGCAATAATGGAGGGACAGCTAGGTGGCACAGTGGATAAAGCACTGGCCCTGGATTCAAGAAGACCTGAGTTCAAAATTGACCTCAGACACTTGACACTGTATTAGCTGTGTGACCCTGGGCAAGTCACTTAACCCTCATTTGCCCCCCCCCAAAACAAACAAAACCAAAAACAATTAGCAATAATGATGAAAATTCTATCTATCCCTGCAGGGATCTGTGGTTTCTTACTGAACACTGTATTCCTTAGCAGTCGTTCCTAAATTCCTTCTGTCAATATCATTTGGATCACAAGAGTCTCTGGAGATGGCACATAGTCATCAAGTTTAACAAATCTCAGAAGATTCTCTGCCATGAAGTAGACATATGTCCATGAGTGGTAGCAGTGATCTCTCTTTTTTTAATGTAATAAACATTTTTATTTATATAAATAATCAGCATTTCTATATATTACCAATAAAGTCCAGCAACAACAGATAGAAAGAGAAATTCCATTTAAAATAGCTGTGGCCAATATAAAATACTTGGGAGTCTATCTGCCAAGACAAATGAAGCAACTATCTGACCAGAACTAAAAAGCACTTATCACAGAAATAAAGTTAGATCTAAACAAGCGGGAAAATATTCATTGCTAATGGGTAGGCAGAGCCAAAAGAATAAAAATGACAATCCTACCTAAGTTTATTTATTTAGTGCTATACCAATCAAACTATCAAAAAATATTTTATAGAGCTAGAAAAAGTAATAACAAAATTCAGCTGGAAAAACAAAAGCTCAAGGATATCATGGGAATCAATGAAAAAATATGAAAGTAGGTGGTCTAGCAGTACCAGATCTCAAACTTTATTATAAAGCAGTAATTATCAAAACAATCTGGTACAGGTTAATAAATAGAGAGGTAGATCAGTGGAATAGAACAAAGAGAAATTGCACTATAGTAAATGACTATAGTAATCTATTATAAGACAAACCCAAAGCTTTTGGAACAAAAACTCATTATGCGATCTCTCTTCTTGACCAGCTTCTTCCTCTGTCCTCCTCAACTGGGTAGTCACCACCTTCCATCTTCTGTCTGACCTCTCACTCACCTGACAGTCACTGGGGCATCCAAGTCATTCCTTCAAAGACCACAGCTTTCTTCCCAAAGCATCTAGCCTTTCCTCTTCAGGAAGGGTCTCCTATCTGCTCCTTAGCTCAAGGAGGTCTGTGTTCCTTCCCTTTCTGCTCTGTGCTCATCCTTCTGCTCACCAACCTGGCATAGGTCAAGATCCCCCCCCTCTCCAGACCTTTTTCATTTTTGTTGTTTTTATCCCCAAACTCTGTTCCATCATAGATTTAGAAATCAAATATAACTTAGAGGTCGTCTACCCCAACATTATTATTTTACAGACCAGGAAACTGAAGTCCAGAAAAAGGAAGAGACTGGTTCAAGACCGAGTAATTGGTGGAGGAAGAAGGGATTAGACTGGGATCAATTATAGGTCTTCTCCAGATCTTGTCTACTAAATCATGCTGCCTCTCAGGGCACAGGTGAAGCTCTCTAAAAGGTCATCATAGCAAAGACTAGGTTGTCCCCCCCACCGACCCACATCCTCAAGGGGCTGAGCTTCCAAAATGGGGCAAAGAAGATCCAATTGCTTTCCCTGGTATGGTGTAAAGAACCCTGGATTTGAAGTCAATAGGAACCTGGTTTGGGTCTTTTCCCTTCTCTTCTTTTATTTCACTGATAGAATAAGAAGAATAATATTTCATTGCCCATCTCATAAAGCCAATTGTGGCAAAAGCCCTTTGTAAACAAACCTTCAGGTGCCATAGAAAAGGTAATTATTATTAATATTATTATTTTATATTAAGTAAAGGAGATGGAGACCCCTCCCTTCTTTGCAGAAGTGAGGGTGGGGCTAGCAATTGTCAGGGAGAGCTGGGGAGCTTCATATAATTATATAATATTGGGCTCAGTTGATATGCTTGTTAATTTTTCTGAGAGGCTTTTGTTCTTCTTTATTATTATCTTATTTAAATAAAGAAGAGCTTTCTGGCAGGTGGAGTAGAAGGAACATTTTTGGAAATTAAGGTAGTGTAAAAATGAAAGAATTTCAATAAATGTTTAAAGAAGAAAAAGGATTTTTTTTAAATAAAGAGTATACTCTAATAGAAAAAATTGGGGCAGCTAGGTGGCGCAATGGATAGAGCACTGGTCCTGGATTCAGGAGGACCTGAGTTCAAATCTGGCCTCAGACATTTGACACTTACTAGCTGTGTGACCCTGGGCAATTCACTTAACCCCAATTGCCTCACCAAAAAAAAAAGAGAGAGAGAGAAAAAAATCCACCACTTTTAATATTCCTTAGGCAATAAACCGCAGATTAAAAAAGGAGAGATTTACTCCTATCTGGTGGAGATATCTCTTGGGAGGAGGGATATCTCTTACAGCTCTATTCCTCATCAAGCACTTCTCCTTCCCTATGACTTGGTATCCAGCCAGGCAAAATGCTTTGCAAGGACCTAAGCTAGCATACTATTTAAGCAGCACCTGCCTTGTGCGTTTGGTTAGTACCAATCCTAATATGAGATTCCATAACTGAGAAGGAAGGATACAGGAAGAGGTGTAGCCACCCCCCCCCCAATCTGTGTGTGTGTATGTGTAACCTTCACTGACGCTATCAGGAATCAAGGGCACACACTTACCCATGGAAAAAGGAATGAAGGCTTCATTCTTTTTCAGACATCCTTGGGCATCCAAAAAGTGGGTGGGGTCAAAGATAGGTGGCTTTTCAAAATGATGACGATCTTTCAGAAAGGAACTCAGGAAAAGGAACACATCAATTCCCTGGTGTGAGTGTGAAGGGAAAAGGGTTAAAATACATAGGAATAGGATTCTCCCTATTTCTGGGAAAATTCTAGAATTTCTAACAGAAAGTACTAGAAGATGTATGTGCATAGTGTGCCCACATCATGGGTATCGCAAGCATTGACTTTGGGCAACCATCACTCCAACACTCCAAGATTCCATTTGACTGTACCTTGGGAAGAAGATAGCCTTAGAAGGACGTATCCTCAGCCACCCTGTGAGGTAAACCTAGAGGGAGACCACTGAACCTCTGGATCTCATGGATGACAGCATCTGTGTAGGGCATTTTGGCTTTGATCCTTGAGTTCTGGAGGCCGGTCCTTCCCAATCACCTGGTCAATCTCTTCCTGGACTTTCTCTGGAGGAGAGGAAAGGAATAGATACCCAAGTCACAGAAAGGGCCCCAGAAGGAAACTGGAAAATTGGAAGATTAGTGAATGTCACTGCTTTACCAAGTAGCCTGGTGGTACCCACAATAAAGTAGAGAACTCTGACATGGACGACTAGGTAGTGCAATGGATAGAGTTCCAGGCCTGCTTAGAAAGACTCGATTTCATGAATTCAAATCTAGCCTCAGATATTTACTAGGTGTGTGACCTTGGGCAAGTTCACTTAACCCTGTTTGCCTCCATTTCTGATCTGTAAAATGAGCTAGAGAAGGAAATGGCAAACTTCTCCAATACCTCTGCCAAGAAAACCCCAAATGGAATCACAGAGAGTCAAACGTGACTGAAAAAACACTTAACACAACAAAAACTCAGATCACTTCAGTAGTGTAACTGATTCAGGAAAAGTTAACCTGGAATCTATAAGGGGCACTCACACTTGACTTGCCCAAAAAAGTCTGGGACAATGGGAAAGAGCGTTCATTTATTTAGTAACCCTTGATTGAGTGCCTGATAAATGCAAAGCTTTCATGGGTTAAACAAATTTTAAAAACAAGGGATATGGTTTCTTTAGACTTTTTAAAAACCATTTAGAAAACCGAATGAAAAAAAAAGAAAACCAAATGTAAAGTCATTTAACTCCTCATTTCCCAAGGATTTATAAAACATTTACTGTAGAAGTCCATAATTTCCTGCTTTGTTTTCAAAGTAGAAAAAAGGTCACAGGACTTGGATGAAATGGGAGTCATCAATTCAATTCCTCCTGATGAGATGGAGAATTCCACCCTCTCCCTGCCCCCAATGACACTGCCTGTTAACATCCTTTAGATTTTTACCATCTGCCCTGCCACTGCTTCCTAAGGTCCCCTAGGTCTTATGAAAATCGACAGCCTCCAGACCTCTGGAATTATCATCTGACCTACTCTTGCTCCTCATGTCTGTCTCCTGGCTTCCCTGGGTTGCTTCTTGTCTCAGCTAAAACCCCGTCGTCTAAAAGAAGCCTCTCCTGATCCCCTTTAATTTTAGTGCCTTCCTTCTGTTGATTGCCCTCAATGAATCCAGCATATATCTTGTTTGTACAGAGGTCACTGAAGTTATATAATATCTACTCCATTGGACTGAGAACTTCTTGAGGGCAGAGATGTTCTCTTCATAACCCCAGTACAGTGCCTGACACACAGCAAGCGTTTAATAAATGTGTTTTCATCTGACTGATCTATTGATGTAACCTAAGAACCCTTGGACTTTGCCATCTACCCTGCCACTGCCCCCTTAGGACTTCTGAATCTTTCCACCTGCCCTGTGGATGAGTTTTCTTTTATATGTTATTTCCTCAATTAAGAGTAACAGAAGGCACTGTCTCTGTCTTTTATTTGAATCCCTAGTACTTAGAACAGCAGTTGCCATAAATTAAGTGTTTACTAGGTGCTTTTTAAGTCATTCATTCATTCATTTATTCATTATTACAAGTCTGAAAAGAGTGTTTCATCAGAGTCAGAATTTGAAATAGGAAACCAGAGTAGGGATAAGTAGACACTTCTCTGAAGGGGCAAATGGAAAGAATACCATCTCACAGGGATTTGGTTCTCAGGTTGGTCTTACTTAATGTTTGGATAAATTATCTGGAGAAGGAAGGCAGCCTCTGTCTCTTGCTGTCTCAAGGTCTCCCCCTCCTGTAATCTTCCTACTTCATGGTCTCTATCATCATCATCATTGTTGTCATTTATATAGCAACTACTATATTCCTGGCACTTTGCTGGGCACTTTATCTCATTTGATCCTTGTAAAAACCCTAGGAGGTAGGTGTTATTTTCATCCCCATTTGACAGTTGAAGAAACTGAGGCAACAGAGTGACTTGCCCAAGGTCCCATAGCTGGTAAGTTCCTGAGACCTGATTTGAACTCAGGTCTTCCTCACTCTATCCACTGCCACACTTAGCTGCCTCTCTTGAGGTCAGACATGTTCAAGATATGGGTCTGATTCTCACAAGACTCCGGAATCTGCTTGATGTGGCTGTATGAGAGCAGCTTAGCTTAAATGCAGACAAAGCTTGGGAACTGCACTGAGCATCAAAACTGGAAGGTGCCTTAAGAGACCATTCATGTTGGGGGCAGCTAGGTGGTGTAGTGGATAGAGCACTGGCCCTGGATTCAGGAAAACCTGAGTCCAAATCTGGCCTCAGACACTTGACACTTACTAGCTGTGTGACCCTGGGCAAGTCACTTAACCCTTATTGCCCCGCTAGGAGAGAGAGAGAGAGAGAGAGAGAGAGAGAGAGAGAGAGAGAGAGAGAGAGAGAGAGAGAGCGCATTCATGTTTTCCTTGACATTTTTTGAGTTGGCCATCTAGACCAATTTACATACTGCAAGAATTCCCACTACAACACACCTGACAAGTAGTCAGCATCATTTTAAAGATCCCTCATGAGGGGGCAACCCACCCACTCTCCTGAAACAACCATTCACTTCCACTTTGGAAAAACTACCACGGTTAGGAAACTTCTTTGCCTTGAGCTTTGGTCAGCTACTTTGTCACTTCCCTGCTTTTGCTGCCAGGTCTGTCCTCTGGTGGGAAGTATAAAGCTACATCTCTCTCCACAGGACTATCCTTCAGATACTAGAAAATACTTTCACCTTCCCTCCTCACCTATCACCCCAGTCTTCTCTTCTCCAGGCTAAACATACACAGTTTCGTGTGTGTGTGTGTGTGTGTGTGTGTGTGTGTGTGTGTGTGTGTGTGTGTGTGTGTGTGTGGCAATTGGGGTTAAGTGACTTGCCCAGGGTCACACGGCAAGTAAGTGTTAAGTATCTGAGGCCGGATTTGAACTCAGGTCCTCCTGAATCCAGGGTCAGTGCTCTATCCACTGCTCCACCTAGCTGCCCCCATACACAGTTTCTTAAATCGCTACTCATAGCAAGGATTCAAGGACTTCCAACACCATGGTTGCCTTTCTCTGTCCAGCTTTTAAGCATCCTTCCTAAATTGTGATGTCTAGAACCCAACAACATTCCAGTTATGTTCTGATGAGTTAGCAGAACCATAACCAGCTCATTCCTGGAAACTATGCCCCACTTTGTGAGGTCCAAGATTTCATTAACTTTTCTGGCTGCCACATCCCATATGGAGCTAAAACCCCAGATCTTTTCTAAGCTATTATGTAAATATAGCCCCCCATCTTATACTTGATTTCTTTTTTTTCACAAGATGTAAAACTTTAATTTAATGTTATTTAATTACTTCCTATTAGATTTCATTCTACTAGATTCAGTCCAATATTCTAGTTTCTCCAGGCCTTTTTGGATCCCGTATTGTTTTCTATACGGGGAAACGAAGTCCTAGAAAAGGGAAGGACTTTCCCAAGGTCCCCTATTAAGACAAGAGTAACACAAGCGCTATAATATTAGCCTCTAAACTCTCAGTCCTCACACTTTCAGGAGTCCCAGGGAGGCCCCCCCAAAATGCCTGCTCACCTGCCACCTGGGGGTATTTGAGGAGCAGGAGGCACCCATAAGGCAAAGTGGTGCTGGCTGTCTCAGTGCCCGCAAAGAACAAAGTCAGGGCCATACAGATGAGGTTCTTATGATCGAACTCCTTACCCAGGACGTCCTTCCTCTAGTTGGTTGACAGAACATAGAGAGGGAGGGGGCACAGAGAGCTGGCAGAGTCCTTCTGTCTATCTCCCTGCCTCTCCTTGATGGGAGACATCTCAGGAGCTGAGACTTCCACTGGCTGTACTGATCTCTGACCATTTCTGTTCCCATTTTGTCAGCCCACGTGTGGATTAGTGTTCCCCTTGCCGCGTCTCTGTCTTCTCTCTCAGCATCACTCTTTTTTCTCTGCCTCAGTTTTTCTTCCTCCTCATCCCTGTCTCTCTATCTCTCCCTTCAGCCTCTTCCTTCCTGTTAGTCCTCTCCCCATGCCTCTATATCTCTCTATCTTTCCTGGTTTTCTGTGTCTCTTCCTGCCTCCCGGTCTCTGCTCACCATCCTGTACACCCCCATCACAGTCTTTTTCAGTCTCACTAGTTCCATTGTGTTGAGGGAAAGGGTGGTGGGAAGGCTTACTTTCTCTATGCAGAGCAGGAAACTGTCTATGAAGTCCCAGGGGTACTGGGGTCCAGGTTCTCTTGGTGCCTCTCAACACTGCTGGCAATGAAGTCTTTGATGTGCTGAGAAATTTTCAACTCACGGCAATGGGGCCCAGGAAAAAACTTCAGCAAGTGTGGGAACCGTTCAAACAACTGGGGAGAGAGGACAAAGGGTAGAGCTCAGGCCCAGCTGTCCCCCAACCCTCACAGGTCCTCCACCTCTCAGCCCCTTCACTGTGATTGATCCAAATGCCCTCCCTCCCACAAAGACCTTACCCAACCCCTAGTCCCAAATACCACCCTCTTACAAAAACCATATCTCTGTGTTCCTGTGTCCCCTTCCTTTTATATTTTCTCCCTTTTCTTTCTTCTGGATTTTTATCTATGTGAGTGAAAACATAATTTAATATTCCTAATGAATACTACACAAGAGCTATCTTATTGTCCTCCTTAAATGTCACATGTGTGTCATATCTCTACTACAGCTAGATGACACAATGCATGGCAAGTCCTGAGTTCAAATTAGGCCTCAGAAACTTACCGGCCATTGTATGGATCAAAAGAGGCAATTTTGCTCTCCTCCCCTAATCTTCTCTAGCTATCACTTACCTGGATCATTTCCCATAGTCCATCTCCCCCAAGTCACTGCTCACGAAACCTGTCTTACTTCTCCTTCCATACCTTGAGTCCCATCCTGATGCTGGTCTTCATTACCCCACTTCCTTCCGTCACTGTGTCCTTCCTGTCCTGATCCTCAGTCTTTTTGCAAAGGGATTGCAAACTTTTTTCACAAGGGATTTGCAAACTCTAGAGTGCTATATAATTATTATCATCGTTGTCACTATATTAATGTAATGGGGAGGAAATGGGGTATGGGTTTGGGGTTCTTAGGAATTCCTCTTTAAAGAATCACACCCTCTTGCACACAAAAGTCGTTAGAATAAGGTGGTAGTTTATTTAGGAACAAGGGAAGGGAAGGGGGGAGAGGGAAACCATGACAGAAATCCTTGGACTTCTCATGGGGAGATAGGCACAAAGCACGTGGCTCAGAGGTACCACATCTCCTCGAGCAGGAGACTGGAAGGTACTTTTATAGAGGACTGATGGGGGTGGACCATCTGCCTATGAAAAGTTCCTTTAGTGAGGGAGGACCATCCCCCACTGGGGGTAGCTGGGGGAATTGGGTGAGGAGTGGAGGACCATCCCCCACTTGTAGTGACTAAAGGAATTGGGTGAGGGGTGGCTCTCTCTTCAGGACACAAAGGCCACAGCCACACCCAAGGAAGACCAAAATGAAAGGTGGGAATCCGAAGCTAGCTCAGTCCGATTTGGTTCCGCTTATCTCTCTAGGCATTATCTGTCCTCTGGTTTAGTTTCTCAAGGAGAAGGTTCCTTGATGTTCCCCAGAGAACTGCTGGGGTGCTCTGCACCCCATGACATTTCCCCACTTCTCTATATATAAGGAAAAGGGACGAAGATTCTTCTGAAACTGCTTCATGCTGAACGGGGGTTGAAGAAATCACGGCGCAAGGGAGGGGGAGGGGAGAGAAGTGGAGAAGGCCTGGAATGTGCGGAACTGTGAGGGGCCCAGAGAGTCCAGAGGGTGGGAGGCAACACATAGGCACAATGGATATCTGCCATGAATCCTTGAGCCTAGATGGAACAGACTTAAACAAAAAAAAATTAAAACTGACCAGAGCAAAAAACGAAAAGGGACTTTATCAGATCAGGAGTGAAGTGTGACCACTTTTTTTTTCCCCAGTGGAAGCTGGAAAGGTTGAGTGCAGGACAGGGTGTGGCCTGCTTTACTGGAGTTCAGGCCTAGTTCTGTGAGGGGCAATGTCTGTCTACATTTAGGGTCCTTTTATCCCATCCCCACTTTGTGCCTTGATTGCATGCTAGGACCTGAACCAGAGAGTAAGACAGAGGTCGCCCCAAAACCATTCCTAGGCTTGCCTCCTATGTCCAGCTTGGCCATGGGCCTGACAAGGTGCTGGCCAGGAGAGCAAGCTGCAGAGCTCTGGATTTTTGCTAAGCCGATCTCTTGGGTGCTGCCCTGGGGACAAAGAAGTAGGAGAGCTGGCCTCACCTTCGTGCAGCATCCCCCACTTCTGTGTCCCGGTTTACTGCAGCTGCCAGAATCTCGTCCAGCCGGAGTTCTGCTGGTAGATGTGATGATGGCTGCTGGTATTATAGAAGCTTGGTCTATGGAGCGGACATGAGCCATTTTTTCTCTCTCTTTGGCTACTGCAAGGTCCCTGTTATTAAAAATCTTAAAAGCAGTATCAAGGAGTTGTGAGGATGGGATCTGGGGACCCCAGTCTAACTTCTGGAGTTCTCTCCTAATGTCAGGAGCAGACTGGCTGATAAAATGAATATTGAGGACAGTTATTCCTACATCTCTTTGGGGGTCTAGGTTGGTATATTTCTTCAGAGAGTCTGCTAAGTGGCTCATGAAGACAGCAGGATTTTTGTCAGATCCCTGTGTTATTTCCCTCACCTTTCCATAATTGACTTGTTTCTTAACCCCCCTTCTCATTCCCTCAACTAGGCAGGTGACCATGTGATTTCTATGAGCCCTGTCTTCCCTGTTATCATAGTTCCATCTTGGTTCTACAACTGTAAATCCAGGGACCCCCAACCCAATTTCCAACCTTCAAGTGTTCATCCCCAACTTGTACCACCAGGTCCCAAATCCATTTTTTCTCATCAGGGGTACAACAGCTGGCAAGAATAATTTGCAAAGCGGTCCAGGAAAGGTCAAACTCCATTGTCACAGACTTAAAGCCATCTATAAACTTTGTGGGGTTCTCTGAGTAGCTCCCCAATTTCTCTTTAATCTGAGAAAACCTGCTTATGGAAAAAGGAACATGCCTTAATGTTGTGCCCTTCCCAATGGGAAATTCCCTTAATGGAAGCAGGGAAGCAGTGGGAGACACTGGTAAGGACCTGGGTGAAGCTGATTGGGGAGATAGTTCAGGTGGAGACCAAGACAGAGGATTGGGAGGAGGGCCCAGTGGGGGAGGGGTGACAGCCTAGTAAGGTCATGATGTCTCTTGTTCTAACATTATCTTTGTGTGTCTCTTGTCCTTTGTCTTTCTTGGTCTCTCTCTGTATTTCAACAAGCTTTTTTTTCCTTTTTTCTTTTTTTCAGGGCAATGAGGGTTAAGTGACTTGGCCAGGGTCACACAGTTAATAAGCGTCAAGTGTCTGAGGTGGGATTTGAACTCAGGTCCTCCTGAATCTAGGTCCAGTGCTTTATCCACTGCACCACCTAGTGGCCCTTCAAAAAGCCTTTTCAATCATTTGCTTCATTCTGGTCCCTTTGCTTGGCTGTGGGCAGGCATACAAGAGTCTTCACTGTCTCCGTGAATCTCCCCCCTGCCTGGCATCCTTCTATCTCTATGTCCTTCCCTTTTCATTTATCCATATCTCCCTCCTGATGTGCTCCCCTCTGTTCCCCGTTATTATCTCTTGCTTCCCTCTCTCTGTGTCAAGGGTGTCTTTCTATATACCCCTGTAATCTGCCTTCTTGGGTCCCCAAGTCTCACCTGAATCCATGAGGAGCTCATAATGATGAAAGCCTCAGTGAACGTGTTCAGCAGTCCCTGGAACTGTGTAAGCTGGTATGAGAAGGGCTCACTGAACACAGTAGAGCAGATGCTGTTGGCTGTAACTGAATGGAAAAGGAAGGGAGAATCCATCAGGGCCCCTGGGGAAAGGAGAGACAGAAAAGAAAGGAATTTAGAGTGGGTGGTAGGAAGCTCCTAAGTGTTTATTAATCTGTGTCTCTTTGGTAGCCCAGGAGAATCTGTTTCTTTTCTCTCCATAAAAATCCTTAGGGCTAAAGGAAACATTCACAGAGGGAACAAATTCTGAGGCTCTGGGAAGAGGCAAGGACCATCTCTTCCCACCTCTGCAGTCCATTCTGTGACAGGAGCAGGAAAGAGAAGGACACCATCTGAGACTCACACTCTCTCCTTTTCTCTGGTTCCTTCCTATCCAGACTTTTTGAGAGGAGATGACAGAAGTCATGAACAGTGAGCCTGACCCAGGACAGTGGAGCAGCTGAAGGCTGACCCTAGAGAGAAAGAGTATACGCCACACCACACTCAATGTTGCCCAGAAGTGCCTAAATGCCTGTAGCTACTCTGGACCCTAGGACTGCTGAACCTGGCAGAATTCCATCTTCTCTACTTTCTTCTGAATCCTTGAGAGTAAAACTCTCTCCCCTATTCTTTTTCTATGAGCTTGTCATTATGCATGCTCTGGAAATAAAGGTATCCACACTGAAGATATGCAAGAGAGTGGGCCTGATGGGGAGGGTTTCTGTTGCCTTTTGCATTTCAAATACAACTTGCATTCACAGCATACTAAGTGTCAGAATCTATGAATGTCAAAGGGCCCTGAGAAAGTGAAATACTCACAAGGGGTGCAGATAATCAAGCCAAAATAGAAATAATAAGTTTCATATTTAATATTCAATTAATATATTATCTCCTAGCCTAGAGAGTAACCCAGGAGTCAGAGGAAAACACCACACAGAACAAAACTCCATTTGAGAGCTGTCAGACTGCCAGAAATGGCCTAGCCAGTTCAGAGAAGTGGCAAATCCAGAACAACTCACTAGAGTATTCTCTGGTAACAACATGTGCCAGGCACTGTGCTAAACACTCTATAAATATCATCTCATTTGATCCTCACAAAAACCCTGGGAGATCCATGTCATTATTATCCTCATTTTACAGATGAGGAAACTGAGGCAGACAAAAGTTAGGTGACTTTCCCAGGGTCACACAGCCAGGAATTATCTGAGGCTGGATTTGAACTCTGGTCTCCTTGAAGCCAGAAGCAGTTCTCTATTCACTGTGCTTCAACATATATGTTGAGTAAAATATGTGTTGCACTTTGACCATTGGCTGAATTTTTACCTATGTAAATTTGGCACACATGAGCCAATACGCTGAATGATTACTACTACATCACAGGTGTTTGCTTGCTTCATGTATGTCACACACTGGGGACTTGTGTTTGGTTTTATTCTTTGTGCCTCTCTCTTTCTCCCTCTTGTCTTTTTCTGTGTCTGCTTGAGTCTTTATATTTCTCCCTTTTATTTTCTATGTGTCTGTCCCAATCTCTCTTCATTTCTGCATCTGTCCCTGCTATCTCCTCTCCTCACCCTAGGATTTCCAGAGCTCCTCAACCAGGCATTGAGCTTCTATCTTTATCTGCTCTTCAATACTCTTCTTTCCCATCCCAAAGTCCCTAAGGGTAGTGATTGAGAATCTTCGAAGTGCCCTCCATTGTTCATTGGTAGATAACCCTGGGGGAGAAAGAAAGGAAGAGAGGATGGGAGGGAGGGAAGGAGCTCCCCCACTCACATAATCAATGTATCCCGTAGACAACCCTTAAGTCCATGCCCTCCAACATATCTTCCCAGATAACTCCTTTTTATTCTTAACACGTTCCTCACCCCCACAATTGTCTTCCCCCATCCCAATGTCCCCTTCTATTCTCTTTTCCCAGGTTACTCTTTTCCAGCTTTCTCTCCTTTTTCTCCTATGTCCCTCCCCCACATGCCTCAAGCACTACATTATTGCTCCATGACTCCCAATCACCCTCCTCCCCTAAGCTTCTCTCCCTAGTATTTTCCTAGATCCTTTCCTGTAGCTCATCTCCCCCAGGTCACTGCTCCCTGAACCTCTCTGACTTCCTCTCCTTCTGTACCTTGAGTCCCAACCTGATGTTGGTCATCATCCCACTGCCTTCCTTCTTTTTTCTTGTTTTTTCTTTCTTTTTTGTGTGTGTTGTAGTTTTCTTTTCTTTTCTTTTTTTGTTGTTTTGGGGGGTTTTGTGGGGTAATGAGGGTTAAGTGACCTACCCAGGGTCACACAGCTAGTGTCAAGTGTCTGAGGCTGGATTTGAACTCAGGTCTTCCTGAATCCAGGGCTGGTGCTTTATCCACTGCACCACCTAGCTGCCCTCCACTACGTCTCTTATTTCCTGATCCTCATTTTCTCCCTTCCCCCCCACATGCACATACATAGTATCCCCACCTCCTGCTCACCATGTCCCTGGAAGACTACATCAGCTATGGCAAGGCTCCCATGGCCACTGAAAACTTTTGCATTCTCCACCACAGCCTCCTTCACAGCCTTTGCTCCACATATGACAACAACTGGCCTGGTACTCATGTAGACAGTAAACATATCCCCACACTTGTCTCAAAACTGTGGGGAAGATCCACCCACTCTGTCATACTCCAGCCACTGATGCAGTCCTGGGTACCCCAGGGTCTCAATTCTCTGGCCACCTCTGCTCTGGGCCCTAGGCCCAGAGCAACATTCCATGACACTCCTTTAAAACTGGTGTCTTAGATAATACGGTCTCTAACTTCTTTCTGGGATTAACGTCCTCTATTCTAAGGTCAGCTAAGTGGTACCATGGATAGAGTGCTGGACCTGGAGTGAGGAAGACTCATCTTCCTGAGCTCAAATCCAGCCTCAGACACTAACTAGCTATGTGACCCTGGGCAAGTCACTTCACTGCATTTGCCTCAGTTTCCCTATCTGTAAAATGAGCTGGAGAAAGAAATGGCACTCCAGTGTCTTTGCCAAGAAAATCCCAAATGAGGTCATGAAGAGTCAGACATAACTGAAAATAAATTCTAAGGTCCCTTCCATTTCTGGCATCCTTTGTTCTATACCCAGAGACTCATAGATCTCATAGATCATTTGGCCCAGAGGTATAAAATTCTTGGCCCACTGGCCAAGAGTGTGGCCTGAACTAGGTTGAAATGTCACTGGGAAATGTTTAATAAAATAAATAGGGGCAGCTAGGTGGCGCAGTGGAAGAGCACTGGCCCTGGAGTCAGGAGGACCTGAGTTCAAATTCGACCTCAGACACTTAACACTTACTAGTTGTGTGACCCTCGGCAAGTCACTTAACCCCAAATGCCTCACTAAAAAAAAAAAAAAAAAAACAAGTAAATTTGCATCACAACAGATAATGTTAATTTGAAGTTTTCTAAGTTAATGTGCACCACACAGGGATCTGTTTCTGTATGAGCCTGACACCATTCATCCAGTCCAACCATATTCCAGATGAGGAAATGAAGGCCCAGATAGGCTGTGATTTTCCCCAAATTACACAGCTGTAAGTCAAGTAAATAAGCACTGATTATGAACCTCCTGTGATCCTGGCACTGAGTGTGTTAAGCCAGATTTGAACTCATGAAGCTGAGTCTTCCTGACACCAAGCCCAGTCGTCTATGCACTATGGTGCCACCTAGCTGCAGAAGGGACCTTGGAAGTCACCTAGTTGATCATCATTTTATAAATGAGGAAACCAAGGCAACTGATTTGCCCAAGGTTGTCTTGGTAATAGGTGGCAGAGCTGGGATTTGAACCCAGCTCTTCCAGATGTCAAGCCCAGTGCCTCTATCTTAAACACCATACTCACTCTTACTTCTAGAGGCCCATTCCTCTGGGGACCTCTCCCCCTTTATCAACAGTCTAATCTCCCACCTCTCCCTCATTAATCAATAATTTCAGAGGACCTAATCCCAGGGAAGCAGACATAAGACCCAAAATTTGGAAGGTATCCAGAGTTCCCCTGCATACTCCTCACCCAGGTTCCCTCCTCTTCAGGAGCATTCCTCTCATCAGGAGAGGAAATAGAGCAAGCAACTCTATCACTATACGGAACCCCAGCACTGCCCTGGCCCAGGGAGGTCCTAGATCCATTCGGTCACCCAGACAAAAAGGCAGCTCACTGCCAAGAAGGATGGGAGAAGGCCACGGCAGGAAATGTGCAGCAAATGCTGCAGAGGCAGAGGTGGGGGCCCCAGAGGGAGGTTGCCTTTTTGGGGTCTCTGGGCTAGAAGCAGAAGGAGCCCCAGGATAACAGCCAGTATCCATGGCCTGTCCTCTGATGGTCCAGTTGACTCCTTCTCCTGCCTGCTGCCTGGCCTAAGCCTTTATTCCAGCCAGGGAAGGCAGCTCTACCACCTCCACTCACAGAATGGTAATTATCATACCTCCAGGACTGGTTCACCCCCTCCCAGATGTCAGGCTGAGACAACAAACTTCCACAGGACCAACCAGTCTTTCCCTGGTCCCATGCCTAGGTAGGAGGTTTCTTTTCCCTTCAGGAGACACCTGGCTCTCCCACGGCTCCTGGCTGACCCTTTTTCTCTTCTTTTCCCAAGAGGACAGTCAAGAGAAGGAGGAGGATGCCTATGTGCCACAGCCTCCCTCAGTCAACCTGTTTCCATTTTCAGTTTGTAGGCCCACCCCACACCCAACGCACATAATGGCTTTACAGGTCCCTTGTTGGTACAGTCATAATGGTTTGAGTGTTTACTAGGTGAGGCTGGAATGGCTCATAATTTTCCCTAGCTGCTAATGGAGGCAGCTAACCTTTTTTTAGAGCTGACCTATGGATCTGGAGGACTGTGGATAAGAGTGAAGCCAGAGCTCAGACCTGAGACAAATGGCTTTGAGGCTGGGGATGTAGAAAGGCCTCACTTCCACCACTTTAGGCTTGGATCCAGCTGCTGTCCAAAGGTTGGATCTGAATGAGTAGTCAGGATAGCATAGGTTTCTTGGGTCCCTATTATAAAAGTATCAATTGAAGGAACTGCAAATACTTAGACTGGAGAAGGAGACTGGTGGGCAGTGACAGAGCATGCGATAGATGTCTTAGAGAATTTAAAGGCCCATCCTATGGAAGAAGCATTTGATGTTTTTTGGTTAGGCCCCAGAGAGACCAATTTCCCTAATGAATATTGATGCAAAATTTTTAAATAAAATACTAGTAAAGAGATGACAGCAATATATCACAAGGATCATATACTATGACCAGGTGGTACTTATACCAGGAAAGCAGGGTTAATTCAATATTAGGAAAACTATCAGCATAATTGACCATACCAAAAACAAAACCAACAGAAATCATATGATTATTACAATAGACGCAAAAAAGCTTTTGACAAAATACAGCACCCATCCTTATTAAAAAACAAAACACTAGAGAGCATAGAAATAAATTGAGCTTACCTTAAAATGATAAATAATATTTATCTAAAACTATTAGCAAGTATTATCTGTAATGAGGACAAGCTAGAAGCCTTCTCAATACAATCAGGGTAAAGTAAGGATGCTCATTATCACCTTTATTATTTAATATTGTGCTACAAATGTTAGCTATAGCAATAGGAAAGAATAAAATAAATTAATAGATTTAGAATAGACAATAGAAAAAACATCATTCTTTGTGGATGATATGATGTTATATTTAGAAAATTCTAGAGAATGAACTGAAAAACAACTTGAAATTATAAGCAAATTTAGCAGGATACAAAATAAATCCATATAAGTTATCAGCATTACTATATATTACCAACAAAATCCAGGAGCAAGAGGTAGAAATAAAAATACCTTTTAAGATAACTGTAGACAACATAAAATGTTTGGGAGTCTACCTGCCAAGACAAACCCAGGAACTATATGAACACAACTATAAAACACTTTTCACACAAATAAAGTGAGATCTAAACAATTGGGGAAATATTAATTGCTCATATAAAATGATAGTTCTACCTAAATTAATCTATTTATTTAGTTCCATATTAAATGATCAAAAAATTATTTTTATAGATCTAGAAAAATGATAACAAAATTCATCTGAAAAAAAAAACAAAAGCTCAAGGATATCAAGGGTATCAATGAAAAAACTCTAAAAGGAGATGGTCTAGTCATACCAGATCTCAAACTGTATTATAAAATAGTAATTATCAAAAGATTCTGGTACTGGTTAAGAAATAGAGTGGTGGGGGCAGCCAGGTGGCGCAATGGATAGAGCACCGGCCCTGGAGTCAGGAGTACCTGAGTTCAAATCCAGCCTCAGACACTTAACTTTTACTAGCTGTGTGACCCTGGGCAAGTCACTTAACCCCAATTGCCTCACTTAAAAAAAAAAAAGAAAGAGAGTGGTGGATCACTAAAATAGATGTGGTGAGTAAAACTATATGTAGTCGCCCTATTATTGTCCCAAGTGTTAGAGAATTTAGCTGGGATTTATAATATATTTGTTACTTAGAAATTAGAAGCTACAGCACCAGTTTGGGGCATTAAACATTTATTAAAGCATATTAAATATTAGTAAAGAGAGTGCACATGGCTCTGAAAGATAGCTAGACATTCCCAAAAAAAGAAAAGGACTTATTTGTGCAAAAATATTTGTAACAGCTCTTTTTGTGGTGGCTAAGAATTGGACATCAAAGGGATAACCATTAATTGGGGAATGGCTAAGCAAGCTGTGGTATATGATTGTAATAAAATATTATTGTATTATAACAAGGAGGATGATTTCAGAAAAACCTGGAAAGACTTATGTGAACTGATTCATAGTGAACAGAACCAAGAGAACATTGTATACAGTAATAGCAATATTGTTTGATCATGAATTGTAAATGACTTAGCTACTGTCAGCAATACAATGATTCAAGACAATGACAAAGTGCTAATGATGAAACATAATATCTAACTCCATAGAAAGAAGTAATAATATTTGAATATAAACTGAAGCATGCTATTTTTCAATTTCTTTCTTTCGTTTTCTTTTGTTCAAGTCTTATCCAAAGTGACTAATACGGAAATGTTTTACATAATTAATTGCACATGTATAACCTATAGCTGATTGCTTACTGTCTGGGGGGGGGGGGGAGTGTGGGATAGAATTTAGAACTCAAAACTTTAGGGCAGCTAGGTGGTGCAGTGGATAGAGCACCAGCCCCAGAGTCAGGAGTACCTGAGTTCAAATCTGGCCTAAGACACTTAACACTTACTAGCTGTGTGACCCTGGGCAAGTCACTTAACCCAATTGCCTCACTTTAAAAAGAATTTTTTTTAAACTTTAAATAATTTTTTGAAAAAGGAACACATCATAACAAGAAATTATAATGAGAAGCACCGGTTGAGTAAGGGAATATTGGGGAGAGTATTTTGACTTGACCACACATTTGCCTACTCCTTCCTCCCCATGATTAAGGATAGTGGCTAATCATTCAGGGAGAAAGTCACTGAGGTCTGACTGGGAGCCCACTGACACACTTTTAAATTTAAAGTGAATCATTAATAGTTCTTAAATCTAGAAAATCAACAAAACAATAAATCAAGTCCTGATTTGAAGCATTTGGCAGTTTCTAAGCTATAAATGCTTATACTGAAATTTTAACAATTAGCTTTCAAGAAGTTGCTCCGGCACATCCCTGGTAGTGAATATAAGGATCAGCTCTTTTCAGGTGATCCTATTGCCCAAATAAGTGTCAATATGGCAGAGACAGAGAAGAAGCAGCTAGGTGGCATAGTAGATAGACTTGAAGTAAGGAAGACCTAACTTCAGATCTTGCCTCAAATATGTAGCTATCAGTATATCAGGAGCTGTGTGAGGTGTCAAATCATTTCTGCCTGCCTCAGTTCCCATCCCCAACAGGGATAATAACAGCATCTTTCTTATAGGGGTGTTACAAAGATCAAATGAAATAGCATATGTTTTATAAACCTTGAAGTGCTGGGGTAGCTAGGTGGTATGGTGGATAAAACACCAGCTCTGGATTCAGGAGGACCTGAGTTCAAATCTGGCCTCAAAGACTTGACACTAGCTGTGTGACCCTGGGACTGTACCTCCTTTTCCATTTGATTTTTCAAGCTGTTGACTTTTTTCTCACGTCTTTCCTGCATCACCCTCATTTCTCTTTCCATTTTTTCCTCTACCTCTCTAACTTTATCTTCAAAGTCCTTTTTGAGCACCTCTATGTCCTGAGACCAATTCTTATTTTTCTCGGAAGCTTTAGATATAGGGGCCCTGATGTTGACATCTTCCTCTGAGGGTGCCCCTTGGTCTTCCTTGTTACTGAAGGAACTTTCTATGGTCCTCACCTTTCTCTGCCGGCTCATCTTGCCTTTCTTTTACTAGACTTTTAGCTCCTTAAAGTGGGGCACTGTTTCCAGGCTACAGTATCCCAAGCTTAAGAAGTCCCAGGTGGTATGATTTAAGGAGAATCAGGTTCTTCACTTGCCTGGCCTGTTTCCTGGTCCTAGATAACCCCAGACCAACTTGCTAATCAACCAGCTTTGTGTGTTGTGGTTGTTAGCTTTAAAGAGCCTGAACCCCTCCCCCACCTGGGCCACTGCTACTTGAGCCTACCTCCTGGTTCTCAGCAGGGGTGTAAAATCCAAGTTCTATCTTAGCACCAGCATAGACCCCTATAGTGTCTCCCCTGCCCAGGGCTCATCCCACTCACCAGACTGTGATCTTAGTTCCAGACAACACCGGTGCTTCAGCTGATTCAGAGACTCTGGGGGTCTCCTTCTCTGGTGAAGACTTCCTGAGACTGGATCTGTGTCAGGGTGACTGTGGGGTTGGTCCCGACTCCTGTATGAGCACAGCAGCTCCCTCCTTCTGACCTTCCAAGCCGTTCTTGGTTAGAAGATGATTTCAGCACATTCTTCTGTGGGTTTTGCTGCTCTGGGCATTTTCCTATGGCGTTATTTGGATGTTTTTTTGGAGTGATCGTGTCATGAGTTCCAACAATTGACTTTCAAATACAAGACCCTAGAGAAGCATAAAAAGGTAAACAGGAAAAAGAAATTAAGAGGGATATTAAAAGGTTAAACTGTTTACATTCCTACACGGGAAGATTATACGTCTAACTCATAAGAACTTTCTCAGTATTAGGGCAGATAATAGAAAAAAAAATTTAGACAGAGGGCACAGGTGGGAATTGATTATGAAGGGATGATATCTGTAAAGTAGTTATTTTTTGTTTATCTTTTTTGTGGGGTGTTTGGAGTTGGATGACATGCCTGAGGTCATGTAGTATGTGAGTGTCTTATGTCTGAGGTTGGATTTGGGCTCCAGTCCTCCTGGGTCCAGGGTGAGTTCTTTGTCCACTGTGTCACCTAGCTGCCCCATGATGACATCTTTAGGATAAAATTGAGGGGTGAGAGGAATGTACTGGGGGAGAGGGAAGGGGAGAGGTAGAATGGGGTTAAATCCCACATGAAAGAAACAGGAAAGGACTTATGGAGTGGGGAGAGAGATGAGGGAGGAGTAGGGCAGTAACCTTATACTCATCAGAATAGGTTCAAAGGGAGGTATTAACATATACACTCAATTTGTCAGAGTAATCTATCTAAACTGGGCAGTAAATGAGCCTTACACTCATCAGAATTGGCTCAAAGACTTTAATCTCATGAGAGATCAAGGAATAACATACACACTAAATTGGTTGGAGTAATCTATCTAACCCTACAGGAAAGTAGGAGGGGAGGGGTAAAAGAAGAGAAGGCATATTGGGGGAGAGGGCAGTCAGAAGCAAAACACTTTTGAGGAAGGATAGGGTGAAAGAAGATAGATAATAGAGTAAATATCATGGGAAAGGGAATAGGATGGACGGAAACACTTCACAATAGTAACTGTGAAAAAGAGAAAAAGAAAAAATTGTACAAAAAATATTTATAGCAACTCTTCATGGTGGCTAAGAATTGGAAATGTCCATCAATTATGGAATGACTGAACAAGCTGTGGTATATGATTGTGATGGAATATTATTGTGCTATAAGAAATGACAAGCAGTATGATTTCAGAAAAACCTGGAAAGACTCATATGAACTGATGTATAGTGAAGTGAGCAGAATCAGAAGAACATTGTGCACAGTGACAGCATTATAGCTCTATAAGCAATTGTGAATGACTTAACTACTCTCAAGAATACAATGATCCAAGACAATCCCAAAGGACTAATGATGAAACATACTATCCACCTGCAGAGAAAGAACTGATATTGATTGAACACAGACTGAAGCATGCTATTTTGTGCTTTCCCTTTTTTTTACTTGAGTCTTTTTTATGTAAAATTACTAATATGGTAATGTTTTACATAATTGCACATGTATAACCTATACTTTTTGCTTTGCAACCTTGAGGAGGAGGGAAGGGAGGGAGGGAGGGAATGAGAGAGGGATAGAATTTGAAACTCAAAATTTAGATAGATGATAGATAAATGAATGAATAAATGAATAGATAAATAGATGAATAAATAAATAGATAATTTTTAATAAAAGTATTTTATTATTTTCTGGTTACATGTAAGGATAATTTTCAAGATTTGTTTTCATAGGATTTCTAGCTCCAAATTTCTCTCCCACCCTCCCTTCCCTCCCCCTCTCCAAGACAGAAAGCAATCCAATATAGTTTATATATGTACAATCACATTAAACATATTTCTGCATTAGTCATATTGTGAAAGAAAAATCAGAGTACAAGGGAAAAACTTCAAAAAAGAAGGGGAAAAAACAAGCTCCAAAGTAGAAACAGGGGGCAGCTAGGTGGCTCAGTGGATAGAGCACTGGCCCTGGAGTCAGGAGAACCTGAGTTCAAATCCGGCCTCAGACACTTGACACTTACTAGCTGTGTGACCCTGGGCAAGTCACTTAACCCCAATTGCCTCACCAAAAAAAAAAAAAAAATTCAAAGTAGAAACAGTATAGTTCAATCCACAGTTGTTTTATCTGGATGTTGAAAACATTTTCTATCATGAGTTCTTTGAAATTGTTTTGGATCATTGCACTGCTGAGAAGAGACAAGTCTATCACCATTGTTCATCATAAAATGTTGCTGTTACTGTGTACAATGTTCTCTTGGTTCTGCTGCTCTCAGTCAGCATCAGTTCATGTAAGTCCTTCCAGGTTTCTCTGACCTCCTACTCATCATTTCTTACAGCACAGTAATATTCCATTACATTTATATACCACAACTTGTTTAGCCATTCCCCAATTGATGGGCATTCCTTCGATTTCCAATTCTTTGCCACCACAAAGAGAGCTGCTATAAATATCGTTGTTCATGTGGGTCCTTTTCCCTCTTCTATGATCTCTTTGGGATACAGACTGAACAATGGTACCATTGGATCAAAGGGGATGAACAGTCCCATATCCCTTTGGGCATAGTTCCAAATTGCTCTCCAGAATGGTTGGATCCATTCACAGCTCCACCAACAATGCATTAGTGTTCCAATTTTTCCACATATTCTCCAACATTTATTATTTTCCTTTTTATATAAAAAATAGGTTTTTATTGAAAATAAATTTTATATAAAAATAAATAGATAGATAGATAAATGGATAAATTTTAAAAAACAATATGTCAATGAGCTTGACTTTGATTCCTAGAATAATTCTAGAACCCATCTTTAAAGGGATGGTTTGTGAGTCTGTTAATTTGGAAAGGGAAGCAGTGAGCCCCAGTGGCTTCATCCACAACAGGTCAGCCCATACTCACTTCATTTCCTCCTGACAGGGTCAACAGACAAGAAAGAGATAACATGGCATGGTGCATAGAAGGCTAGCCTTGAAGACAGGAAGATAAGTTCCTTTACTACCATTGACATGTACACTGAGTGACTTTAAGCAAGTCAAAACTTCTAATCTCTCCCAGACAACCCCTCCCACAGCTGTAAAATCATAAAACAGGACCAAAACAGACCAAATATACTGCCACATCATTGATATTGATATCAGCCAAGTATTTAACCAAGTCTCTCTTGATATCCTCGTGAACATGCTGGAGCATCATGGTGGATTCACAGCTGGCTGAGTAATGGGATCTGGTCACTAGGATCACACAGTGTGGAGTTGTGGAAAAAAAATATTAGATCTGGAGTAAGATGACCTGAGTTCAAATGCTGCTTCTGCACCACACAATCTCTGCCACCTAGGGCAAGGCATCTGACATTTTGGGGCCTTGTAAAAATTAGTGGGTTGGGGAAAACATAAAAATGGAATATTGAGGGCAGCTAGGTGGTGCAGTGGATAAAACACTGGCCCTGGATTCAGGAGGACCTGAGTTCAAAGCCAGCCTCAGACACTTGACACTTATTAGCTGTGTGACCCTGGGCAAGTCACTTAATCCTCATTGCTCTGGGAAAAAAAACTGGAATGTTGAGAAATCACAATCAGGAAGTGTTTAATTAAATACTTCTTCCATTTACCAGTCTCTGTGCTAGACACTGGGGATACAAAGGAGCTTACCTAATGACTAAATGTGGTCTCAGAAAGAGTTATGAGAATATCTCTCCCTCCCTTCTTCATAGAGGAGGGCAACTACGAGTATGGTACAATGAGAGTACTATGAGACTTTGGTTGATGTGCTAGTTAGTTTGATGGAAGTGATTTTTTTTCCCCTTTTCCACTTTGTTATAAGGAATAACTCTCTGGGTAGGGGAAGAGAGGAGGATATATGGGGAAATGCAGGTGATTTTTAAAATAATAATAATAATAATAGTTTTAAAATATCACCTACCAGGGGCAGTTAGATGGCACAGTGGATAAAGCACTGGCCCTGGATTCAGGAGTACCTGAGTTCAAATCCAGCCTCAGACACTTAACACTTACTAGCTGTGTGACCCTGGGCAAGTCACTTAACCCCAATTGCCTCACCAAAAAATATATATATATAGCACTTACCATGAAAATTTAGATTAAGGAAGATAAGAAGGTTGGCCCAAATGTCCCTGATGTCCCCTCAGGCTCTAAATCTATGACTTTACTTAGGTTCTTTGATCACTGGGCCTCAATTTCCTCATCAATAAAATGAAAGTTTGGAATCAATGACATTTAGAGTCCCTTCCAGCATTAGATTTAAGATCTTTTTTTTAACAGAATCAATATGCCATTCAGTATGTTGGGGGGCAAGGTACAGTGTGTCAGACAGTGTCCACAATGTATATATAGCATATATATCATGCACACTATGTATATATAATGTATATATAACAGTGTGCATATACATACATATACATGGATACACAAACATATATATACATATATATGTATGTGTGCATGTGTGTGTGTATGAAACAGACCTAGTAGGGGGTATGTTGGGTGAAGGAGAATAGGCAGTTTAATAACTCTTTGGACATAATACCAGATTGCCTTCCAAAATGGTTTGATCACAGTCCAAAATAATTTTAAAGAACTTCATGTCAGAAAATGTTCTCAACATCCAGAAAAAAGAACTGAAGTTTATGAATGCAGATTGAACCATACTGTTTCTACTTTGGGGCTGGTTTTTTTCTCCTTCTTTTCTGAGGTTTTCCCCTTGTGCTCTGATTCTTCTTTCACAATATGTCTAATGAAGAAATATGTTTAATGTGATTGCAAATATATAACCTATATCAGATTGCTTTCTGTCTTGGGGAGAAGGGAGGGTGGGAGAAAAATTTGTAACTAAAAATCCTATGAAAACAAAAACAAATATATATATGTAATACAAAATGGTTTGATCAATTCACAATTCCCCTAACAATGAATTAGTATCCCAATTTTTCCATATCCACTCCAACATTTTTTCACTTTTGCCTTCCATCATTTTAGCCAATCTGGTAGGTATAAAATGACATCTCAAAGTTGTTTCAGTTTGCATTTATCTAATAAATAATGATTTAGAGCATTTTTTCATATGACCATAAATTGTTTTGATTTCTTCATTGGAAAACTGCCTGTTCATATCCATTGATCATTTATTAATTGGGGAATGACACATATACATAACTTATAATCACGACCCCTATGGAACCATATCAAACTGATTAATACTGATTGGAAGAGAGTAAGGGTTCAAATGAATTCTTTCTCACAGTATAAAATACCTGGCAGTAACCCTACCAAAACGAACCCAGGAACTATGTAAACAAAAGTATAAAAAACACTTTTGTTACAGGTTGGACAATTGGAATCACCACAATACTGTCTAGAATTATTTTACATGGGGTACCTTTTACTATCTCTTCTTGCAGAGTTTGGTTTGTGATGTATAGGAATGCTGATGATTTATGTGCATTTACTATATATCCTGCTATTTTGCCAAAAATATTAATTGTTTCAACTAACTTTCTAGTTGAATCTTTGGTATTTTCCAAGTATATCATCATGTCATCTCTAAAAAGCAATCGTTTTGGGGGAAGCTAGGTGGCATAGTGAAGAAAGCGCCAGCCCTAGATTCAGGAGGACCTGAGTTCAAATCTGGCCTTGGACATTTGACACTTACTAGCTGTGTGACCCTGAGCAAGTCACTTAACCCTAATTGCCCCATTAAAAAAATTTTGAAAAAAAATAAAGAGAAAGTTACAGGTAGAGTTTATTGTCTTTTTAAAAGATAAAGCAAGAGATTTGGGATTTCTATGCAATCCTGTATAACTGTATTATATTGCATAGGAAATATTCATTTCATTATGTGTCAGTTAAATTCAGAAGTTTTTTAAATTAAATTAAAATAATCATGGGATATAATGGTGACCTGAAAGGCCATCTGATATTACCCTCTCCTTTTATAGATGAAACTGAGGTGCAGAAAAGCCAGTGATTTTCCTAAGACAGGGGACAGAAATGGGATTCCAACTCAGGTCTTCTACCTGCCTAGCTAGCATACTTCTTATGATACCCCCATCATCTTCTGGAGCAGCAAGGAGGGTATGCACCAATCTCCTTCCCTTGGGGATGGGCAGTGGGGAGGAAGGGGTGACCAGGGTACAGGAGCAGAATTCTACCCAAGCCTTCAGACAATCTACGAGTTTGAGGGCTTTGCTTATCTTTTTCCTTGGTCATACTCATGGAACATATTGGTTTTATAGGAGGGTTTTCTTTTGCTGTTTTATTTTTTCAGTCGTAGTAGTGAGTTTAAGGGAAGGGGAGGGTTGGTGATAGGGTTGGTTTAAAAAAACACACACAGGAAAAGACCTTGGTTGGGACAAGAAGCCACATTTGGAAATAATGTCCAACTAATTCAGCAATAAATAAACATTATTAAGTGCCTACTATGCGTCAGACACTGTATTTAGTGCTGGGGATACAAAAAGACAATGCCTGCCCTCAAGGAGCTTATAATTTAAAAGACATCAGTAAAACGTTTTAATGTTTTATTTACAGAGCAAAATGTAAAGTTCTTGAGGGCAGTAACTAACTTTCATTCTGTCTTTGTGTGTCTAGAGACTAGCATAGTGCCTTGCATACAGTGGGTGATTAATAAACACTTTTTGAACTATGAATGCTTCTTGCAGTGAAATGAATTGAAGTGAAATCACATCAAGTGAGTATAGTACACTGTCAGGGTGTGCTGGTAAATTGGGGGTGGGGAGAGGGCGGTGTGCCTAGGGCGCACAATTTTAAGTTAAATTATGATTATTAAGATTTGCTCCGTCCTTTTCTGTTGTTGACCATCCACAAAACAAAGACTTAATCCCTGAATTGTGGTATTCACTCTTTCTGAGGCATGAATGCTCACACAGAAAAATTAACAATATGGTTCTCATGAGCCAATTTCAGTTATGTCTAGGACACCTCTGGACCAGGGCATATCTAATAGTCCCTTCCACTGTATAAAGGAGAACACCCTTCCAGTTACTTTACAAAGTCCTTGCTGAACTGAAAAAATAATAATTGACATTTATAAGACATTTAGAGGGTCCACATCACAGAGCAGATACAGAGCTGGCCTAAGAGTCCAGGAGAGCTGAGTTCAAGCCCCACATTGGCTCTTCCAGTATATGGACCGGAGAAGTCACTGAACTCAGATCCAACCCCCTCATTTTACAAATGAGGAAACTGAGGCCTAATACAGTGAAGTTATTCCCTTAAAGTCCCCTAGGGAGTACAAATCAGAAGCCCGACTCAAACCCAGCTCTGCTGACTCCAGAGCCAAGGTTCTTCCCACTGCCCCATATTACCTCCTGGAGAGGAGATGAGGTCATGCACCACTGTCATTTCCTTGGAAAAGCAGAGGACCCTTGGTGTGGAATGTCACAGATATGACCCCTGTGTCTCTTGAATTTGCTTGACTCATTTTCTTTGTTACAAAGAAAAGCTCATGAGAACAGGGGAAGGGGAACAATATTCAGAAATCACTAGGATATAAAAGCAAAAACTAAACATTACAATTTTAAATGTTTTATTTGAAGAGTACAATGTGGGAAGGAAGAATCATCTTTGTAGGTCCAGTGCCTAGCATAGTGTTCTGCATACAGTAGGTGCTTAATGATCACTTTTTAAATCAAAGAAGTGAATCAAAGTCAAGTGAGTAGAGTGGACTAGTTCATTTCTGAAAGGACTTCCCCCACTCCCAATGAACAGAAAACCTTTCAGCATTCTACTTTGCAAGACCCCTTCTGACTCAGAATACTGGAATCTGATGTTTATATAACCCTCTCATAGAAAAACTAGCAGAATGAGAGATGGCCTCAAAGACTCTGGTCTCAAAACCCATCTCTGACCACTCTGGCAGGGTCACTCCAGACAAGTTGCTGGAGCTAAGTTGTTCCTGCACTTCCCTGAGACCATTTGAAACTGAAAGTACCTGCAGACTTGAGGACCATATCAGGTGATGCCTTCAGCCACAAAGTCAAAGGACCCACCAAGAAAAAATCATGATGCTTTTCATGCATAATCACAGTTGAGTTTCAGAACATCCCCATGAGATTGGTACCAATGATATTATTATCTTCCTTTTGCTGAGGTGCAGAAATTGAAGGGACTTCTTTCTCCCTGGCTGCAAGGCTCAGTAAGTCAGGGTCACAGGATGGATTTAAAGCTAGGTCTCCTGACTCCAAACCCAACACTCCATTTCTTTGCCATCATATGGTTTGATTCCCCACTCCTGGCACAAGGGATTCATGATCAACCAGTTGAGACCCAAGAGCAGGAAGGGTGCTTCTGACTCCTTTTATGGGATAGGCTGAATATGCAGCAGGTAAGAAGGAAGTTAGAATACAGGGGGAATATTCGGGGTAAGAGGAAGTTTGAGTCACTTACTAAGAACATCTCCTCTAGATTTGGAAGGGACCTTGGAGGCAACCCATTCATTTTATCAATGAAGAAACCAAAGGTAGTTCTAATCCCATCTTGGCTCAAGTTTCTTTCATCTGAGGGTGGTAAAAGGTGCTATGTCCTCTCCAGTCTCTGCTCAGCCTGGTTGACCTGTGGCATACTATGTTTGGTGACAATAGGGAGATTGGCCCAGTGCCTGCTTTCCCTGGACTTGACCTTGGCCTTGGCTCCCTTCAGCGGGGGAGGAAACGAAGCTGGTAGATGGGAGGCACATTGCCTAACCCACTCTCCCTGGGAGTCAGGTCAATGTCTTCAGGAGCACTGGAGGAACTCAGGGAGAAGTTCTGCAGGATGGTGGTGAAGAAGAGGAAAAGCTCCATCCGGGCAATGCCCTCTCCCAAGCACACTCGCTTCCCTAAGGATGCAGACAGAAGGGTCATGGAGGTCATTGCTAAGAGGACCCCACCTCCCAAGGACCACTTTGGAAGTGCACAAAATACTGTCTTCACAACCACCAAGTGAGATCAGTAATGTAAGTGTGTTCTCCCAGGCTCCCAGGATCAGAGGGTGAGACCTCAAAAGGACCTCAGCAGCCATCTAGTCCAAGCCCAGCATCTTACAAAGGAGGAAACTGAGACCCAAGGAAGTGAAGTGATTTAGGATCACAGTTCTTCAGCTGGAAGGCACCTCAGACATCATCTGGGTCAAGTGAAAGAACTGAGGCTGAGAGAAAGGAAATGCTTTGCACACGGTCATTTCAGAGGAGGGGGAGGAAGATGAGAAGACTGGAACTTAGGCCAGCAAGAAAGCAAGAGGGAGCGAGAGATCCCAATACAAGGAAGCAAATTTTGATCTCATGGGGACACTAAGGCTTAGAGAGGAGAAATGCATGGCCAAAATTGTGATATCAGACTGGCAAACTCTTATGATAGGAGTCAGAAAATAAAGGAGAGACTCAGGGTGGAGGGCATTTGGGTGAAGATCAACAGAAAGAAAAAGAAATATTGTTTCCTCTGCAAAATTCTTCCTTTTTCTACCTTGATTAAAGGTTGGGATTGGTTGTTGTCCTTCATGCTCAAAGAGGACCAAAATGTAGTCATTATGTTGGGAACAAGGTATAGTATGTCAGACTGTGGCTGATCTGGCTACAGATAGGGCACAAATAGTCCATGTGAACATCTGGAGTGGAGATATCTCTAAATTTGTACATCACATGTTTCTTTTGAGCTACTCCAATTCTGCTTTCCTCATAGAGACATGATAAAGGAATATAAATATAAAGAGATATTTATATTACATGTATTACATGATGTATAATATACAGGCTTAATATGTTGTATAATATAAATTATATACATCAGATATATTTATACATAAAAAGAAGCACAGTCTATATGGAGGGAACATCTGTGGACCTTGAGGTTCCAGATAATCCAATATCCCCCATCTTTACCAATGGCCCCATAGCCCCTGGATCAGCCTAAAATTTTTGAAAGACTATAAACAGAGAAAGCCTAGGACTTCTTCTCTTTAACTGGCCCTTGAGGGAAGGGCTCCCAAGGAGAGTCTTTTTGGGTCTTTGGGACACTACTTACCTGAAGAGAAGGGAATAAAGGCCTCGTTCTTCTTCAAAGATCCCTGAGCATCCAAGAAATGATTGGGGTCAAAGGCATCAGGTTTCTTAAAATACCTGGGATCATGCAGCACTGTGCTCAGGAAAGGGAACACTTCAGTGCCCTGCCACAAGAGAGGAGTATCAACAGAAGTGGAAAGTGAGCTCTACTAAATCTTCCCCATCATCCAAGGACCAACCATCAGAACCTTCCAGAGCCAGGTCAAAGCCTGAGCAAGCAGAATCAAGCCAAGGCAAGGCACATGTAGCTTGGCTTAGAGCCAAGGGCACATGAGGGCTGAGATTTGCAGAGATGCTGGGCCAAGCCACAAGGGACTGTAGGCACCAGGAAGGCAGATCACCCTGAGGCACAACAGAGCTTAGACCCTTGGGGAAGGAGGCAGGGACAAGAAGACTGCCTGATTTTCCACTTTTCCCACTGTTTCCTCAGTTTCCACTGACCAACAATGGTTGGAGTCTGGGATTGTAAAATCGTAGGCATAGTGCTTATCTAAATCCAACAACTCTATTGTCGAGATGAGGCAACAGAGACATAGAGAGGTAACATCTGTGTCACTGGATTCTGCTTTGTCTACCCTTCTAATATTCTGTGTTTAAAACCTAAATTCTGGCTCTGGCTCTTGCAGTAACATTCTATATATATATATATAAATATAAACATACATACATATCTATATACACATACATACAAATATATATGCATATAAAACATAACAACCAATTACAATAAAATATATAATCTATTACATCACAAAAGATATAATATTATAAGACAAAATATTATATAATAATATATCTATATTAAACCAATGAGAGAAAGCAGTTTTTAAATGGATACAATCTTACTGTTAAATTCTCTTCCCTCCAGAATTCAATTTCTTCCCCTATAAAATGAATGCCACGGAATGGATCTCCAGGATTCCCAGCAGTATCAACATTCTATCTTTTCTTCTTTATGAGTTCTCAGAATGCCAACATTCTATTTTCAATGAGCTTTCTAACTCTGGAAATCTATATACTCAATAACTAAAGAACTCTCCAGATTCTAGCATTCTCTTTCTTTGTTCTAAGTTTCCTTTCAGCTCTGCCATCTTCTGTTCTATCTTCTCAGAGCCCTTAGAATTCTAATATCCTATTTTCTGTGTCCTAAGCATCCTTCCAGGTTTGACATTTTGTGTTCTAAGGGACACAGACAGGCCCCCTCAACCTAGGATGGAGTCCTTTAACCATGGTTTCCATGGGATCTTGAGTTCCTTTATAAGAGTTAGAAGTGAATAGCTCAAAAGATCCTGAGGATGCTATTGGTCTCACCTTGGGAATGAAGTAGCCCCTGAAGGAGGTGTCCTGTGTCACACAATGGGGCACACTCAGAGGGAGGAGGTCACTGAATCTCTGGACCTCGTGGATCACAGCATCTGTGTAGGGCATTTTGGCTCGATCCTTGAGTTCTGGAGGACGGTCCTTCCCAATGACCTGGTCAATCTCCTCCTGGACTTTCTCTGGGGCAGAGGAAGAGACATATAAAGGCAATTCATAGGAAGGGCCCCAGAAGGAAAACTACATATGTGTGTGTCTGTATATGTATATGCACACACATGTGTGTGTGTCTGTGTGTGTGTATGCATTACATAACAGTGAATTTATCCATTTAGATGGGGGCCCAAATAGCTGTAAGGAATCCTTAAATGATACTTTCCCATGGGGGAGATTGAGCTGATGAAAATTATTCATAGCACAAGAGAACAATCAGGGAAAGTGACCATATATCACTCACCCCTTGACTCATTCCTCAGAGTCCTTTGCCAGAGATAGAAGCTTAGGAACTGCACCTGAAGAAAAGTCCTCTCTGGCCTATCTCCTTGTTACCAATTACAACAGGCTCCTTCCTTCCATCTGATCTCCACCTTCACCCAAAGGCTTTGCTTGGATACAATCTCTGGGCAGAAGGACCACTCCCTGGAGCTGCCCCCATTTACCCACCTGCCACCCAGGGGTATTTGAGGAGCAGGAGGTAGCCATAGCGCAAGGTGGTACTGGTTGTCTCAGTGCCCGCAAAGAACAGTGACAAGACAGTGAGGATGAGGTTTTTGTAGTGGAACTCAGTGCTAGCAACTCCCTTTTCCTAGGGAAAAGAAGGAGGAAGGCAAGGAGAAAGATAGTTAGAGGAGCAGGAGACTACAGATTGTCCTCAGAGCCTCTCCTTCCATATGCCTGAGTCTCCCTGTCTCTTCTCATCTATCACTAAAGCTCAGTCTCTAGATATTTTGATCTCTCTAAATCCCCCCATCTTGGTCTCTGTCTCTTTCTCTCCTTTTTTCTTCCAATCTCCTCCTCCTTCTTTCCCCCTCTTTGTAACCTCTTCCTTTGTCTCCATCCATCTGTCTCTCTGATCCTTTATTTTTACCTCGTTCTGACTCTTGGGTTCTCCTTTGCTGTCTACACACACACACACACACACACACACACACATACATACATACATACACATACACCATGTCCCTCTCTGCCTCTTCTCTGTTTTCCGCTCCTTATGCCTTTTCATCTCCCATTGTGTTCATCTTTCCCTGGCTCCCTCCTTTTCTGTCTCTTTGCCCCCACCTGTGGCCCCTTTATTTCTAGTCCATAGGTACTAAGCAAGAAAGAACCTTAGAGGGCACTTAGTCCCAATCCCTCAGCTTACATGTGACAAAACTGAGGCCCAGAGAACCAAAAGGACTTCTCTTTGCTTACACAGGTAGTAAATGATAAAGGTGGAATTTTAATCCACATCCAATGCTCTTTTCAGGGAACCACACTGCTTCTCTCTCTCAATTGAATTCAAGTAGCATGAATTGTGCTCAAAAAGTAGTGAAAGACATCATGTCAGATGCTGAGAATATCAAGACAAAAACAAAACAACCTCCTTGGGGAGTTTAGATTCCACTTGGGGATAAGAAGGATAGAACACAGACACAAATAAATAAAAACAAAGTCTATATACAAAGTACTATGAAGTAATTTCAAGAAGGAGGTAGCATAAACAACTAGGGATGGAAGGCAATCCCTCAAGTAAGAATTAGCATCTGAACAGGGCTATGAAGCTAACTAAGGCAGAGGAACAGAGAGAAGGCATTCCTGGCATGGTGGACAGCTTGAGCAAAAGCAAGGAGGCAGGATATGGAATCTGCTGTGAGCATGAAGAGGAGAGTTTGAAGGTCAGGTTGACTGGAATAGGAAGTTCAAAGGGGGAAAACGTAAGAGAAAACTGAAAAGAGAGCCAGGCTGTGTAGGGATTTAGGTGCCAGACTGAGGGTTGTGGTTTGTTTGTTTTTTGATGTTTGGGTTTTTTTTTACTTTATTCTAATGTCGATAGGAAGCCCATGAAGGTTTTTGTAGAGAGAACAGAGTCAGATCTGTTTTAGGAATATCAGTTTAGCAGCTGTGAAGGTCCATTAAATGGCAAGCTCCTTGCGAACAAGTATTATATTTTTGCCTCTTTTTGTATCCCCTGTGCTTAGCACAGTGCCTAACATAGAGTAGGTACTTAATAAATATTTATTGACCACTGACTGGAGGCTAGATTAGAGAGATGGGAAATTAGGAGTAGGGAGGCTAATTAAGCAGTCATTGAACTAAACCAGATAAGAGGTGCTAAGGACTTGAACTAGAGTAGAGACCATGTGAGTGGAACTTAGTACTTAGTTGCCATTGAGGGTGAAATGACCAGACTTGGAACCTGATTGAACAAGAGGTGCAAGGAAGAATTAAGGGTCAAGGCTAACTCTAACACTGGAAACAGGGATAGCTGGAAAGTGATGATGCCATCCATAGAAATACTAGAGATTGGAGGATGGATAGGTTGGGAAGAGAGAATCCAGGATGTGAAGTCCTTTTTTGATATCTTCATTCTTTTATTGAATAAACATTTATCAAGCACCTACTATGTGCCAGGCACTGTACTAAGCACTAGGGATACTAAAAGAGGCAGAAGACAGTCCCTGCCCTCAAGGTGCTTACAATCTAGTTGAGGAGCTTACACTCTGAAGTGCCTATGGGATCATAGCTGCAGAAAGAGCTGTCCAGCAGGCACTTGGAAATGTGGCGCTGGAGCTCAGAAGAGATTCTCTATGAAGAAGTGGTCATTTAACCTTGGGACAGTAATAGAGCAGTTAATTAAAGCACTGAGGAGGAAAGGGAGAGGAGGAGAAAGGTGAGAGAGGGTGACTCAGAACAGAAAGATCCTTGGGAAAACCCTCTGTCTGTCTTTTTCCCTCACTGCATTTATCCCTTCTTCCTTTTCTCATCTCTGTTGCTCATTCTCTGTCTTCCTTTCCTTCTATAGCTCCCATTCTTTCTTTTTTTGTGATGCAATAGGGGTTAAGTGACTTGCCTAGGGTCACACAGCTAGTAAGTGTCAAGTGTCTGAGGCCAGATTTGAACTCAGGTACTCCAGATTCCAGAGCCTGTGCTCTATCCACTGTGCCACCTAGCTGCCCCTCTCCCATTCCTTCTATCAAAATCTTTTCACCTCTCTCCTTCTCTCTGTCCCTACTCCACAAGGAGAAGGGGTAGTGGCCACCAAATTTCACCAAGAAAACATTCAGATTTCATTTTCTCCCTATCCCTCCCTCACCCCCCATTCTCTTCTCTCTCTCTCTCTCTCTCTCTCTCTCTCTCTCTCTCTCTCTCTCTCTCTCTCTCTCTCTCTCTCACACACACACACACACACACACACACACACACACACAGAGTACTTGGAGGGGAGGGAAGGGATTGCTCACCTTCTCCATACGGAGCAGGTAGACATCAATGAAGTCTCGAGGGGCATTGGGGTCCAAGCTCTCTTTGTGCTTCTCCACATTGGCAGCAATGTAGGCATTGATGAATGTCAGGTTGTTGTGGGCCCGCTGATGGGGACCAGGAATGAACTTCAGGAAACCTGAGAACAGCTCAAACAGCTGATGTGGGGGAAGAGGGAAAGATAGAATAGAATGAACCCCCACCCTGACTTCCACAGGCCCTGAGCCACCCTCCCTCTGTTACTCCTGAAATGTACCTGCTCCCTATGTCTTCCCCCTCCCTATTTGCTTGTTCCCCCTCCTTCCTGTATCCCTAACATCTGTTTCCCTGTTTTCCTTCCCCTGTGTCCTCCCTCCCTGTGTCCCTTCTCCATGTCCCTGTGCTCTAATGCCCTCAAAGGCCCTCTATTCTTCTGTGTCTCTTCCTGGGTCCTCCTCTCTCTCTCCCCAGTGTCAGCCTCTCCCTGGGGCCCCAAGCCCCACCTGGCCCCAGGCAGAGCTTGCAAGGGCAAATGTATCATTGAGCTTTTCCAACAGCATCTGGAACTGGTCATCATGATATGAGAAGCGTTCACCAAACACAATGGAGCAGATGATGTTGGCCGTGATGGAGTGGTAGAGGAAGGTGGGGTCCAATAGGGATCCTGGGGAAAGAAGAGAACAGAATAGAATGGAGGTGGGGCAGCTAGGTGGCACAGTGGATAAAGTGCTGGCCCTGGATTCAGGAGGACCTGAGTTCAAATCGAGCCTCAGACACTTGATACTTACTAGCTGTGTGACCCTGGGCAAGTCACTTAACCCTCATTGCCCCACCCAAAAAAAAAAATTTCAAATAGAATGGAAGGAATGGGAGAGGAGTGGAGGGAAGAGGTTCAGGGGGACAGTGAGAAGCTCCTGTGTCTCCAGTGTCTCTGCTTCCTCTCTGTTTCCTATTTCTTCCTTTTTCCATGTTTCCACCTCTGTATATTTGCTATGCTTCTAAGATTGTGCCAGCCACTACCACCACCACCACAATCACCCCCACTCAGCATCTGGGGAAAGGAAGTTCCTTCCCTCCCCCAGGGTCCAGCCCCAATCCTTTATGCTTCCCTGGTGGTCAGGTTCTGTTTTGTTCTTTTATTCAACTTTTCTCTCTGGGCCAATCCCTGCTGCTCTCATTATGTCTCTCTGGATGTTTCTCTCTCTCTCTCTCTCTCTCTCTCTCTCTCTCTCTCTAGTCTCTTTGACTATCTCTATGTCTGTCTGTGTGTGTGTGTGTGTGTGTGTGTATGTCTGGCTATTCCTGACTGTCTCTGTCTCAGTCTCGGTCTCAGTCTCTCTCTCTCTCTCTCTCTCTCTCTCTCTCTCTCTCTCTCTCTCTCTCTCTCTCTTTCTACTTGTCCCTGCATCCTTTTTCTCACCCTGGGAACTCCGGAGCTCCTCAACCAAGCACTGGGCCTCCTCTTGAATCCGTTCTTCAATGCTTCTCTTCCCCATTCCAAAATCCCGAAGAGTGGCCAGGGAGAATCGACGCAAGGTCTTCCATGTATCACCATTGGCAAAGACAACCCCTAAAGGCAAAAGGAGATGGAGTTTGGAACCCTGCCCTTCTCACACCCTTCCTTCCTCAAATCTCTCTTCCCTTATTCTCATTCCTCTACATTCTAATCTTCCTCCTCAGCCTACCCTGATCCTCCTCTCTTTATCTTCAGCCCCTACCTATCTCCTTCTCTGATCCTCAGAGTCTGAAGTCCCCCTTCCCTGAGCCTTACCACCACCTTGTCCCTCTTCCCCAACCCCTGTCATGGCCTGGCCTACTCACCATGCCCCTGGAAGACTGAATGAACTATGGCAACTGGTCCTCGGCCACTGAACTCCTCAGCCTTCTCCACCAGGGCCTCCTTCACAGCCTCAGGCCCACATAGCACAACCACAGGTCGGGAGCCCAGGTAGACAGTAAAAACATCCCCGTACTTGTCCCGAAACTGTGGAAAAACCCCAACCCATTAGATCCCAGTTGACATAATGCATTCCCCCACTGTATAAGAGGGGTATATATTTAAAATAGAACCTGTATAAGGCCCCTTTTAGCTCTAAACTTCTAAGTTCTATGTTCTAAGGTCCCTCCCAGATCTCACATTCCATGTCTTAACATCCCTCCCAATTCCTGACATTGTTTGAGCCAAGGTCTCATCCAGCTCTGAAATTCTATTATCTACCTTCAAAGGGCCCTTCTACATCTGGCATTCTATGTTTCAAAGGCCCTTCTAGCTCTGATTTTCTATGCTTCTAAGATTACCCTTGAATAACACCCCTAGCTCCACCCCACCCTGCCAACTGAGCATCAGTGGCAGCCTTCCCCAGGCTCTAGCCCAATGCTTCACTGGTAGTCAGGTAAATTGTTGATATCTGGTCAGACTTATAGGAGGAGTTCCTCAAAAAGTAGGATAATCTTCCTTCCCTCCATCCCTGGCAGCTCATATCTTCTCCTAACACATAAGACTCCAATCTCCCATTTGCTTTGATTTCACTTCCTTAGGAAATGACAGTGACATTAAGAAAGAGACAGGGCTCAGTTAATATAATAAAAATGACAATTGTACTTAAACTTAACTCCTTATTCAGTATCATTCTGATTAAACTATAAAAAAGGATTTTGTTGAACTAGAAAATATAGCAAAACTTATTTGGAAGAACAAAAGTTTAATAATACCAAAGGAATTAATGAAAAATGCAAAAGAAGGAGTACAAGGCATTAAACTGTATTTTAAGGTGACAATTATCAAAACTATCAGGTACTGGCTAAAAAATAGAATGACAGATACTGGAATAGGTTAGGCATACAATACAAGCTAATAAATATCTTGTAAAATAAACTTTGAAAAACATAAAGAACTAAGATTTGGGGATAAGAACTCAGTACTTGGCACAAAGTTGCTGAGAAACCTGGAAAGCAATTAGGCAGAAACTAGGTATAGACAAATGTCTTACACCATTTACCAGGTTGAAGTCAAAGTGAATACATGACCTAGCCATAAAAGGAGCTATCATAACAAAACTAGAAGAGCATAGAACATATTACCTATTAGATTTATGTATAAGGGGAAAATATGAACAAACAAGAGATAGAGATCATTATGGGGTGTAAAATGGATCATTCTGTTTACATTAAATTAAAAAATGTTTTGTATAAACAAAACCATGTGGCCAAGAGTAGAAGGAAAGCAGAAAATTGGGAGGGGGGAGATTTATAGCCAATTTCTCAGATAAAAGCAGGAATCAGTCAAGCAGAATCAAAAGAATGAAAAAATAGAAGAAAAGTGAAATACCTCATTGGAAAGACAACTGATCTGGAAAACAGATCCAGGAGAGACAATTTGAGAATCATTGGACTGCCTGAAAGCCATGATCAGAAAAAGAGTCTAGACACCATATTTCAGGAAATTATTAAGGAGAACTGCCCTGATATAGAATCAGAGAATAAAATTGTCATTGAAAGAATCCACCGATCACCTCCTGAAAGAGACCCCAAAAGGAAAACTCCAAGGAATATTGTAGCCCACTTCCAGAATTATCAGGTGAAGGAGAAAATACTCCAAGCAGCCAGAAAGAAGCAATTTAAATATAATGAAGCCACAGTCAGGATTGCTCAGGACCTAGCAACTTCAACATTAAAGGATCTCAAGGTTTGGAAAATGATATTCCAGAAGGCAAAGGAGCTTGGATTGCAGCCAAGAATCTATTACCCACTAAAACTGAGCATTCTCTTTCAGAGGAAAAGATGGACAGTGGGGGCTTTCAAGGTTTCCTGATGAAAAGACCAGATCTGAATAGAAAATTTGATCTTAACATACAAGACTCAAGAGAAGTTTAAAAAGGTAAACAGGGGGAAAAAAGGTTTCTCAATTGGGTAAAACTGTTTACATCCCTACACAGGAACATAATGCTTATAATTCTTGAGAACTGTATATGTATTTGGGCAGACAGAAGGATTATACACAGAGGGTGTAAATATAAATTGTCTTTGATGTGATGACATAAAGGAAATTAAGGGGTTAAAAGGGGAGTTTATAGGGAGAAGTGGAAAGGGGAGGTGAAATGGGGTGAATTACATCATATGAAGAGATAAAAAAAAACCTACTACAATAGAGGGAAAGAAAGGAGGGGTGAACATTGTTTCAAACCTACTCTCATTAGATTTGATTCAAGGAGGGAATAACATATACGTTCATTTGGATAAAGAAACTTAGGCTATTCTTTAGGGAAGTAAAAGGAGAAAAGGAAGGGGGGACTGATAGAAGGGAGGGGAAAAGCAAGGGAGAAAAGGGTAAAGAAAAGGGAGGGGGTGATAAAAAGGGAGGGCAGATTGGGGGAGGCAGGGGTAAGTAGCAAAACGTTGGTTAGGAGGAATAGGGTGAAAGAAGAGGGGGAGTACAAAGGGGGTAAATAGAATGGAGGGGAATAGACAATAATAATAACTGTGAATGTGAATGGGATGAACTCTGCCATAAAACGGAAGCGAATAGCAGAGTGGATTAAAAACCAGAATTCTACAATATGCTGTTTACAAGAAATACATTTAAAGCAGAGAGATACACACAGAATAAAAGTAAAAGGCTGGAGCGGAATATATTATGCTTCAGCTAAAGTAAAAAAAAAAAAAGCAGAGGTAGCAATCCTTATCTCAGACAAAGCACAGGCAAAAATAGATCTCATTAAAAGAGATAAGGAAGGGGCAGCTAGGTGGCACAGTGGATAGAGCACCGGCCCTGGAGTCAGGAGTACCTGAGTTCAAATCCGGCCTCAGACACTTAACACTTACTAGCTGTGTGACCCTGGGCAAGTCACTTAACCCCAATTGCCTCACTTTAAAAAAAAAAACAGATAAGGAAGGAAACTACATCTTGCTAAAAGGTACTATAGATAATGAAGCAATATCAATATTAAATATGTATGCACCAAGTGGTATAGCATCCAAATTCTTAGAGGGGAGAAGTTAAATGAGTTACAAGAGGAAATAGACAGTAATACTATACTAGTGGGGGATCTGAATCTTCCCCTCTCAAAATTAGATAAATCTAGCCACAAAATAAAGCAGAAAGAAGTGAAAGAGGTGAATAGAATACTAGAAAAGTTAGACATGATAGATGTCTAGAGAAAATTGAATGGAGATAGAAAGGAATATACCTTTTTCTCCTCAGTACATGGCACATTTTCAAAAATTGACCATGTATTAAGGCACAAAAACATCATAGTCAAATGTAGAAAGGCAGAAATAGTAAATGCATCCTTCTCAGATCATGATGCAATAAAAATTACATGTAAGAAAGAGCCATGGTAAAGTAGATTGAAAATCAATTGGAAACTAAATAATTTCATTCTAAAGAATGAATGTGGGGGCAGCTTGGTGACGCAGTGGATAGAGCCCTGGATTCAGGAGGACCTGAGTTCAAATCCAGCCTAAGACACTTGACAGTTACTAGCTGTGTGATCCTGGACAAGTCACTTAACCCCAATTGCCTTTTAAAAAAAAAGAATGAATGGGTCAAACAACAAATCATAGAAACAATCAATAACTTTATCCAGGAGAATGACAATAATGAGACAACATACCAAAATCTATGGGATGCAGCCAAAGCAGTTCTTAGGGGAAAATTTATAGCTCTAACTGCTTACATGAATAAAAAAGAGAAAGAGGAGATCAATGAATTGGGCATGCAACTTAAAAAGCTATAAAAAGAACAAATTAGAAATCCCTAATTAGATACTAAACTAGAAATCCTGAAAATTAAAGGAAAAATTAATAAAATTGAAAGTAAGAAAACTATTGAATTAATCAATAAAATTAAGAGCTGGTTTTATGAAAAAACTAATAAAATAAATAAAATATTGGTTAATTTGATTTAAAAAAAAGAACAGAGAAAACCAAATTACAAGTATCAAAAATGAAAGGGGTGATGTTACCACCAATGAAGTAGAAATTAAATCAATAATTAGGAATTATTTTGCCTAACTGTATACCAATAAATTTGACAATCTAAATGAAATGGATAAATACTTACAAAAATACAAACTGCCCAGGTTAACTGAAGAGGAAATAAATCCTTAAATAAGCCCATATTAGAAAAAGAAATTGAACAAGCCATTAATGAACTCCCTAAGAAAAAATCCCAGGGCCAGATGGGTTTACAGGTGAATTCTACCAAACATTTAAAGAACAATTAATAGGGGCATCTAGGTGGCACAGTGGATAGAGCACTGGCCCTGGATTCAGGAGGACCTGAGTTCAAATCCAGCCTCATACCCTTGACACTTACTAGCTGTGTGACCCATGGCAAGTCACTTAACCCCAACTGCCTCACACACACACAAAAATTTCTTTAAAAAAAAGAACAATTAATTCCAATATTATACAAATTATTTGGAAAAATAAGTGAAGGAGTCCTACCAAATTCGTTTTATGACACAAATATGGTGGTGATACCCAAACCAGGCAGAGCCAAAACAGAGAAAGAAAATTATAGACCAATTTCCCTAATGAATATATTGATGCTAAAATCTTAAATAAGATATTAGTAAGGAGATTACAGCAAGTGATCACCAGGATAATACATTATGACCAGGTGGAATTTATACCAGGAATGCAGGGCTAGTTCCACATTAGGAAAACTATCAACATAATCAACCATATCAGTAACAAAACTAACCAAAATCATATGATTATCTCAATAGATGCAAAGAAAGCTTTTGACAAAATACAGCACCCATTCCTAATAAAAACACTAGAGAGCTTAGGAATAGGTGGAGCTTTCCTTAAAATAATAAGCAGTATCTACCTAAAACCATCATCAAGCATTATATGTAATGGAGATAAGTTAGAGGCCTTTCCAATAAGATAAGGGGTGAAACACGGATGTCCATTATCATCTCTATTATTCAATATTGTACTAGAAATGTTAGTATTAGCAATCAGAGAAGAAAAAGGAATTAAAGGAATTAGAATAGGCAAGGAGGAAACAAAACTATCACTCTTGAGGCAGCTAGGTAGCGCAGTGGATAAAGAACCGGCCCTGGATTCAGGAGTACCTGAGTTCAAATGCAGCCTCAGACACTTGACACTTACTAGCTGTGTGACCCTGGGCAAGTCACTTAACCCTCATTGCCCCTCAAAAAAAAAAACACAACAACAACAAACTATCACTCTTTGCAGATGATATGATGGTATACTTAGAGAATCCTAGAGAATCAACTCAAAAATTACTTGAAATAATTAACAACTTTAGCAAAGTAGCAGGATATAAAATAAATCCACATAAAACAACAGTATTTCTATCCATGACCAACAAAGTCTAGCAGCAAGAGATAGAAAGAGAAATTCCATTTCAAGTAATGGTAGATAATATAAAATACTTGGGAGTCTACTTGCCAAGGCAAACCCAGGAACTCTATGAACACAATTACCAAACACTTTTCACACAAATCAAATCAGATCTAAATAATTGGAAAGATATCAATTGTTCATGGATAGGCAGAGCTAATATAGTAAAAATGACAATTCTACCTCAATTAATGTACTTATTCAGTGCCATACCAATCAGACTACCTAAAAATTATTTTATAGAGCTAGAAAAAATAATTACAAAATTCATCTGGAAAAACAAAAAGTCAAGAATATGAAGGGAAATAATGAAAAAAATCACAGGAAGGTGGGTTAGCTATACCAAATCTGGAGCTTTACTATAAAGCAGCAGTCATCAAAACTATCTGGTACTGGCTAAGAAATAGAGTGGAGGACCAATGGAATAGGCTAGGCACAGGAGACACAGTAGTAAATGACATTACTAATGTAGTGTTTAATAAACCCAAAGACTCCAGCTTCTGGGATAGGAACTCAATATTTGACAAAATCTGCTGGGAAAACTGGAAGGAAGTTTGGCAGAAATTAGGCATAGACCAACATCTTACATCTTATACTAAAATAAGGTCAAAATGGGTACATGATTTAGACATAAGAGGTAAAACCATAGGTAAATTAGGAGAAAAAGGAATAGTCTACCTTTCAGATCTTTGGAAAGGAGAGCAGTTTATGACCAAACAAGAGATAGAGAATTTTATGAAATGCAAAATGGATGACTTTGATTACGTAAAATTAAAAAGTTTTTGTACAAACAGAAGCAATGCATCCAAAATTAGAAGGGATGCAGAAAGCTGGGAAACAATTTTTATGGCCAATACTTCTTTTTTTTTCTTTTTTTTTTGTGAGGCAATTGGGGTTAAGTGACTTGCCTAGGGTCACACAGCTAGTAAGTATAGAGTTTCTGAGGCCAGATTTGAACTCAGGTCCTCCTGAATCCGGGGCCGGTGCTCTATCCACTGTGCCACCTAGCTGCCCAGGCCAGTACTTCTGATAAAGGTCTCATTTCTAAAATATATAGGGAACTAAATCTAATTTAAATGAATCCAAGTCATTCCCCAATTGAGAAATGGTCTTTCTGGTGAAGAAATCAAAGCTATCTATCCTCATATGAAAAAATGCTCTAAATCACTATTGATTAGAGAGATGCAAATTAAAACAACTCTGAGGTACCACCGGACACCTATCAGATTGGCTAATATGACAAAAAAGGAAAATAATAAATGTTGGAGAAGCTGTGGGAAAATTGGAACACTAATGCATTGTTGGTGGAGCTGTGAACTGATCCAACCATTCTGGAGAGCAATTTGGAATTGTGCCCAAAGGACTATAAAGCTGTGCATACCCTTTGACCCAGAAATACCACTATTGGGTCTTTTTCGCAAAGAGATCATAAAAAAGGAAAAGGACCCACATATACAAAAATATTTATAGCTGCTCTTTTTGTGGGGGCAAGGAATTGGAAATTGAGGGGTTGCACATCAATTGGGGAATGACTGAACAAGTTGTGATAAGAAATGATGAGCAGGAGGAGTTCAGAGAAACCTGGAAGGACTTGCATGAACTGATGATGAGTGAGATGAGCAGAACCAGACGAACATTGTTCACAGTATCATCAACATTGTCTGTTAATCAACTGTGATGGACTAGATTCTTCTCACCAATGCAATGGTACAGGAGAGTTCCAGGGTACTCATGATGGAAGGGGATCTCCAAATCCAGGGGGAAAAAAGAACTGTGGAGTATAGATGCTGATTGAACCATACGATTTCTTTTGTTTTGGGTGCTGTTGTTTTTCTATTTTGAGGTTTTTCCTCATTGCTCTTATTCTTCTCTTATAACATGACTAATACAGAAATATGTTTAATGTTATTATAAATATAACCTATATCAGATTACCTGCTATCTAGGGGAGGGGAGGGGAGGAGAGGGAGGGAGAAAAATCTGAAATTGGAAAGCTTTTATAAACAAATGTTGAGAACTATCTTTACATGTAACTGAAAAAAATAAAATACTTTTTTCAGAAAAAATAAAAAGAAAATTAGAAAAGCATAGAACATATTACATATTAGATTTATGAATAAAGGGGAAAATATGAACAGACAAGAGTTAGATATCATTATGAGGTGTAAAGGGGATCATTCTGTTTACATTACATTTTAAAAGGTTTTCTATTAACAAAACCATATGGCCAAGAGTAGAAGGAAAGCAGAAAATTGGGGATTGGGGGAAATTTATAGCCAGTTTCTCAGATAAAAGCTTCATATCTCAAACGTTGGGTGAAATTATAAGAAGTTGAGTCAGTCCCCAATTGAGAAGTGGTCAAATGATATGAACACGTAGTTTTTGGAAGAAGAAATCACATGTGGTCATATCACATTGGCTAAAACAACAAAAGGGCAAAATGACAAATGTTGGAAGGGATGTGGGAAAATTGAGTACTGATGCAATTGGTGGAACTATGAACTGATCCAACCACTTTGGAAAGCAATCTGGGATTATACCCCAAAATTGTGTATATCCTTTGACCCCAGCAATACCACTATTAGGTCTGCTTTCCAAGGTGATTAGGAAAAAGAGAAAAGAGTCTCTTTATTCTAAAATATTTATAGCCACTCTCTTTGTTGTGACAAAGCACTGGAAACTGAAGGAATGTCCCTCATTTGGGGAATAGCTGAATAAGTTGTGGGAAGTGATTGTGACAGAATACCACTGTGCTGTAAGAAATGACAAGCAAGCTGGTTTTAGAAAAACATGGAAAGACTTGCATGAACTAATACAGAGTGAAATGAACAGAACCAAGAGAACAGTGTATATAGTGACAGCAACATTGTTTGAACAGTAACAGCAAATGACTAAGCTATTTTGAGTGATGTGATCTTTCCTATAAAGGGCTTACGAAGGAAAATGCAACATATATAGACATATGCTATATATACATATATGCTAAATATATACATTTAGAGTTGATCTTCTCTAATGTGTTGGGAGGAAGGGAGGGAGACAATTCAGAACTCAAAAATGTAGCAAAATTAATAAATATTAAGAGAATCAATAAAGCATTTAAAAAGAGAAGAAAAAAGAGAGATTGAAGGCTCTCTTCCCCTCCCTACATTTTCCTTCAAACTACCTTGTTCCTGGATCCCCCAACAAGGACTCTGGTTGGGGTGGAAGGACAGAGCTCTAGGGACCATCCCTGGTGGACAGTGGGAGGGATGATGTGGAATCCAGATGTCACTATGTCCATCCCCACAACACCCCCCCTCCCATCCCTATGGAAGGCACAGCTGGAAGTCTTGTAGACAATGCTTCTAACTTTCCCCAGAAGCAGCAGGTAGTGCAGATACCCTCCACCCTCCCTTGAAAAGCTCATAGAAACATAGACCCTGATTTCCCTTCCCTCTGAAAGGGAAAATGCACCCACATTTGGTTTCATTTTGTTTTAAGAAGCAAGAACAGGGAAACTGAAGAAGAGAATGAATAGGACTCTCCTCTTCACACACACCCCAATAAAAACTCTCTTCCAATTCCAATACCCACATACCACTCTGAATGATAGAACTCAAAGTGTTTATCCCTCACCAAAGAGCAGGTAAAAAAGAAAACAGGAGTGATTCAATTCTCTACCCACTTTACTTCCCCACTTCTAGAGGGTCTGTTCCCTCCAGAAAGAACCTTACCCTTCCTTCCCACAATTACTGAACTTTTCCCCACATTTCCAATCATGAGTGATCTCAGAGCATGTATTCCAAAAAAAAAAAAAGGGAGTTAGGAAGGACACTTCCCTCAGACCCCAGGGAAGGCACTAGTTCATTACACTCTCCCCTACTTCTTTTCCAGTGAGTGATTTCCAAGCACACATCTCTCATTATGGAGAGATGTTAAGGAAACTGAGGCAGACAGCATCACTCCAACCTCCAAGTGCTCACCCAGGCATGCCCAACCACATAGTTCTGTTGGTCCTCACCGCCAGAAAGGATTTCAGGAGGCCATGATGATCCAACTGCAGCAAGTTGCCCAGTAAAGGTAAGGGTCTTGGCCCTGGGGGGAGGTGGCCTCTCCGGGAAGCAGCACGATCCCATGCCAGGAGAAGCAGGAGCCCCAGGAGGGCGGCCAGAAGAAGAAGGAGCCACCCGGAATCCATGGCTCTAGCTGTGACTGGCATTGTGCCCTAAGTCTTTAAAGCTGGTCCAGGAGAGAGACTCCGCCCTAGTTTGTCCTCTTCACACACCGACTCCTGCCCGGTGACAGCAGTTCCGCCCTCCCCCCAGGTAAGTGACCTCTCTCCCCATTTCGGTCCCTCCCTGGTCCCCTGACCTCCTTCCACCTCCTACCCTTGGCATGTGAAGCATCACCATGTAATAGGATCCAGGAGCCTCAGCAACTGTCTCTATCACACCCCCACTACACCTGCCCTTGTTCCTGCCCAATTCTGGGACAATAACTGCCACTGTCTCTCCTCTCTGTCAGTCTGTCTGCCTGTGTCTCTTCCTGTCTCCTTTACCCTTCTCTAACTCTGTCTCTCTTATTGTCTCTCTTTGTCCCTTCTCCACCACTCCCTCATTCTCTGTTTCTTCTTTGTCATGCCTTGGATAGAGATCTATAAAAAGTAAGCTGATAACAGCTACACTCCCTACACTCTATCTGATTCTTAGAGTCACAGGAATCCATGACAGGTCAACTATGGGCAGGAGGAACCTTCCTAACCCAAATGGAGCCCTGCCCTCACCTCCTTTTGCAGCATTCTGTTGTGTGTGTAGCAAGGTGGATCATCCTCTCTGGGACCCATCTATACCTCAAGCCTTCCTCCCTCCCCCTAGGCCTGTCCTAGTACAGCCTTCCCCTAAAGCTTCCACACAGAAAATAGACAAAGGGAGACACAGAGAAGGGGGGAAGTGGGAGACAGAAACATATCCAGAATATGACAGGACTTAGAGAAGCAGAGGTGGAAAGGAAGGGAAAGGGGAGAGGGAGAGCAGGAGGATGGGGAGAAATATTTGGGGGTACAGAGAGAGAAATAAGGACCAGAAGAGACCAAGAGGGACACTGAAAAAAAGACAAAGTGACACAGACGTCCAGAATCACAGATTTAGAGCTGGGAGAAGCCTGGGAAGTCATCTAGTCTAACCATCTCTTGTTACAGAAGAGAAAAAGAAGTCCAGGGCAGTCGAATGACTTTCCCAGAGTCACATAGGTAAGTGGCAGAACTCAGATGGGAACCTGAGTCCTCTCACTCCCAAATTCAGCACTGTACATTGAACTACACTGCCAAGAAAGAGTAAGAGAGAGAAAAGCAGGAGGAAGGGAAGGGGGAAAGAGGAGGATAAAGACATGGGGGAAAGAGAATGGAAAAGAGAAGTAAGGAAGAGAAATTCAAAGAGGGGTAGTATAGAAAGGGAGAAAGAGAGGGGAAAAGGAGCAAAAGAATAAGGAAGGAGAGAAAAAGGAAATCAGGCTGAAAAAAGGACAGAGAGAGATCAAGTGGAAGAGAGAAAGGAGAGATGAAAGAGACAGATGGAAAAGGAAACAGAGAAAAAAAGACAAATAAAGAGGAGCAGAGAGGCTGAAAAGGGGGAAAAAACAGAAATGAAATACTACTTTTCCTTGGAGGCTTGGAGACAATAGTGAGTTCCCAGCTGCAGCCCATGGAAAGATACACAGATAGGCAAACAGGTTGGAGGAAGGCTAAAGATAGAAAAGAATATCTTCCAGGGGCACCAGGATAGATTTCAGACAGACTTTGTCTCTTCTGCCTATCAAGAGGCTAGGTTGGGGGCAGCTTGGTGGTGCAGTGGATAGAGTACTGGCCCTGGATTCAGGAGGACCTGAGTTAAAATCCAGCCTCAGACACTTGCCACTTACTAGCTGTGTGACCCTGGGCAAGTCACTTAACTCTCACTGCCCCTCAAAAAAAAAGAAAAGAAAAGAAAAGAAAAGAAAAGAAAAGAAAAGAAAAGAAAAGAAAAGAAAAGAAAAGAAAAGAAAAGAAAAGAAAAGAAAAGAAAAGAAAAGAGGCTAGGTCTACCATACCTTTGAAGAACACTTTATTTCTTTTTTTTTTTTTAAGTGAGGCAATTGAGGTTAAGTGACTTGCCCAGGGTCACACAGCTAGTGAGTGTCAAGTGTCTGGGGCTGAATTTGAACTCAGGTACTCCTGAATCCAGGGCCAGTGGTCTATCCACTGCACCACCTAGCTGCCCCCAAAGAACAGTTCATTTCAATACTTTATAAACTATTTGGGGAAATAGGTGAAAAAGGAGTCCTACCAAAGTCTTCTTATGACACAAATATGGTATTGATACCTAAAGCAAGAAGAGCCAAAACAACAGGAAAATATAGACCCATTTTCCTAATGAATATTGATGCAAAACTTTTAAATAAAATACTAGCAAAGAGAATACACAGCAATACATGACAAGGATCATCCACTATGACCACGTGGGATTTATAGCAGGAATGCATGTCTAGTTCAATATTAGGAAACCTAATAACAAATAACAATAACAAAACCAACAAATCATATGACTATCTCAATAGATGCAGAAAAAGCCTTTGACAAATATAGCACCCATTTCTATTAAAAACACGAGAAATGGCAAAATGTATGGCACCTGCTTTGCTGGACTATTGTGAAGAAAATTCTTTGTCAAGTTTAAGGTACTATATAAAAGTTATGATGAACAGGATGCTATCAGAAAAACCTAAAAAGACCTACATGAACTGAAGCTGAGCGAAATGTACTATATACAAAATAACAGCAATAGTATAAGATGATCTACTGGGAAGCACGTGGTTCTTTTCAGCAATGCAATTATCCAATATAACTCTGAAGGACTTATGAAAATTGAAATCCATCTACAGAGAAAAAAACTGATGGTATCTGAAAACAGATTGAAGCATAATTTTTTTAGACAGCTCCTTAATATGAAGTTTTGTTTTTGCCTGTTTTCTCTCACGACCTAGCTAACGGAAATGTCTACCATGACTACTCATGTATCTTGAATTGCTTGAGTTCTTGGGGTGGGGTGGGAAGGGAAGGAGGAAGAGAAGTTGGAACACAAAGTTTTAAAAAATTGATGTCAAAATTTGTTTTTACATGCAAATTGGGAAACAAAATTCTAAACAGAAAAAACACGAGAGAGCATAGGAATGGAACTTGGCTTAAAATGATAAGTAATATTTGTCTAAAACCATAAGCAGCCATTATCTGTAATGGGGATATGGTAAAAAATTATTTGTGGTAAAGATATATCAGAAGTTTTAGCTGAATCATTTGAGAGATTGCATAAGGGTTATTGAACCCTATTGCTTGATCAATCAATGAACATATTGAATATTGAATCTTGCTGAAGATGAGTGTCTGCACCAAGGAGGTGGTTGTGGGAGTGGAAAGAAAGGGACTTATACAGGAGATATTGTGAAAATGGAAATGACGGGGCGGCTAGGTGGCGCAGTGGATAGAGCACCGGCCCTGGAGTCAGGAGGACCTGAGTTCAAATCCGGCCTCAGACACTTAACACTTACTAGCTGTGTGACCCTGGGCAAGTCACTTAACCCTCATTGCCCCACAAAAAAAAAATTAAAAAAAAAAAAAAGAAAATGGAAATGATGAGATTTAACACGAGATTAGATGGAAGGGCAAGCAAGAGAGATTGCAAAATCCAGGAAGACACCTAGACTATGAAGCTAGTTGACTGGAAGGATAGTAATTGGGAAGAATTGAGGACTGAATGAAAAGAGAATGGAGGCAATTTCAGTTGAACGTTGAGGCTGAATACGAGAATGGAGAAGCTTTAGAATTCAGTGAGAGAAAAGAAAGTAGGAGCACCTAATGGAGATGGCTTCTTGGAGGTTGGCCAGGAAAGGGAGATGAGATGTAGAATGATAACTAGCAGGAATGGTCAGAGCAAATGAGAATTTTTCTTTTTAAAGAATGGGGGGGAAAAAGAATGGGGGAGAGGGGCAGCTAGGTGGCACAGTGGATAAAGCAGTGGCCCTGGATTCAGGAGGACCTGAGTTCAAATCTAGCCTCAGACACTTAACACTTACTAGCTGTGTGACCCTGGACAAGTCACTTAACCCCAATTACCTCACCAAAAAAAAAAGAATGGGGGAGAGATGAGCATGTTTGTAGGTAGCAGGAAAGCATCAAATGGATTGAACGACACAGGAGATTGGAAAAGAAATGGGATGATAGAAGGGGCGATCTGCTAGAGAATATGAGATGGAATGGGTGGAAGAATGTATACAGAGGAAGGTGCTTTAGCAAGGAGTAGGGCCATCTCTTCAGGTGAGGCAAGGGTGAAGAAGATATTGGGGGAAGACATTTAAGTAATGGGAAATGGGGAAGAAGGAGTTCTCCAAGAATAGCATCAATTTTTTTATGAAGTTGCATGAGGAAAAATCCTCAGGTCAGAGAGGGGAAGAGATGCCATGGGAGGCTTGAGGAAGGATGAAAAGGCTTGGAGTAGTCATTGTGGTTAATTGGATAGCAAATCCTCAGGGAGCTGTAACTGGTTGTGCCCCAGTGAGGGCTCAGTTCAGATTATTTAACATAAATTTGTAAAGAACCCAATCGACACAATTGTGTGATTTTTTTTTTTGTCTTTCTTCAGCAACATATGAATAGGAGAGAATGCAACAGATCCTGTGATCCAAGGCTAGGGTGTGTCAAGGCATGCTCAACAACAGGATGAGGGAGCAGGAGATTCAAGTGTAGGGAATAATGTAGAGTTTACTGATTCACCAAAGACTCAAGATAGGGAAGGTAGGAAACCATAACGAGCGCTGGGGATGGGATCTGGGAAGGAACTGTGGAGTGCTGGAATTGGAAGTCAAGGTAAGGATGAAGAACAAGGTTAGGGGTCATGAAGCAGAAAAAGCAGAAGGCAGATAAAGGATTTCAGAGTTCATGAACTCTGTGGAAGTGGAGCACCTACACTTGTGTGTAATGGCAAGATCAAGGGATAAGCAACTTTCTGTATAGCTGAGTAGAATGAAAAACCAAGAAGTTAGTGTTTGACAGAGCATTAAGATGTATATGGAGATTCTCTAATAGGAGGGCAGTGCTTGGGGAGGAGAGACAGACAATAAGCCAGGCACTCAACTCACTAAGGAAGGAAGAAGAACCTCCTGAGAGCCAGGAGACAACAGCCACCAGAATTTCAATTGAAAGAGAAAAATGGATTGAATGAACTTTGAAAGAGGAGAGATTAGTGAGTGATGATAGCTGAAGGAGAGCCTGGAAGTGGCAATGGGGAGGGAGAGGAATTCCAACTGTCCTACCATGACCAATGAGGCAGGTATTAGGACTGAAAGGACAAACATACAGGAAAAGGGAATCAGAACCTCTTTGTCATCAGGATGTAATCAGGGTTTGGCGAATGCCAAAAGGTGAAGAGAGTGGGAAACAACTTAATGGAAGAAGAAAACAAGTTTGTTAATCATGGCATCCAACTTCCAGAGAGCACAGTGGAAGTGGGGTGGTGGGTAGAGTTAGAGTGGGATATCAGTGTGCTAGGGTTGGGGAAGGAAAGAAGCAGCCCTTGAAGAGAACCCAATCTAAAGAAGATATTCGGTCCAGCCCTGGGGGAGCCCCAACCCGCACCCCATCTGAGAACAATTCTTGTCATTTCTGCACAACTTGGCTTCAAAAACAAACAATACAGAATCATGATTGATTGGAAACGGTTTTTTTTTCTGACTTCTCCTCTCCTCCTTCCCCTCCCTCATCAGCCCAACAGTTACATGGAAGAAGGGGGTTGTTAAGGTTTCAAAGGGTACAGCTCAGAAATCTACCTGGGCAGGAAACCAGGGGCACATAGCCCTGTCCCATAGCTCAGTCCCATAGCAGGGACTTAGAAGGTAGATGCCAAGCTGGCACATGGAGAATCAGGGACAGCAACTGAGTTGGACCTCATCAGAGACTCAGAACTGTGGAGGAGGGACACAGATACCAGGTTCTCTGCCCAGAGGGATTGGAGATACCTGGAGCTAAGAGTCAGAAGTCCCAGACTCTAGCCTTGGTTCTTTTTTTAAAAATAAAAGTATTTTATTATTTTCCAGTTACATGTAGAAATAGTTTTCAACATTTGTTTATATAAGATTTCCAATTTCAAATTTTTCTCCCTCCCTACCCTCCTTCCCCCCCTCCCCTAGACAACAGGCAATCTGATATAGGATATATATACATAATAACATTAAACATATTTCTGCATTAGTCATGTTATACGAGAAGGATCAGAACACAAAGGAAAAACCTCAAATCAGAAAACCAACAGCATCAAAAACAAAAGAAATAGTATGGTCCGATCAGCATCCATATTCCACAGTTCCTTTTTTTTCTGGATTTGGAGAGACTTTTCCATCATGAGTCCTCTGGAACATTCTTGTTCTGTTGGATTGGTGAGAAGAATCTAGTCTATCATCATTGATCAACACATAATGTTGATGATACTGTGTTTAATGTTCTTCTGGTTCTGCTCATCTCACTCATCATCAGTTCATGCAAGTCCTTCCAGGTTTCTCTGAACTCCACCTGCTCATTGTTTCTTACAGCACAATAGAATTCCATTACATTCATATACCACAACTTGTTCGACCATTCCCCAATTGATGGACATCCCCTCAATTTCCAATTCCTTGCCACCACAAAAAAGAGCAGCTATAAATATTTTTGTACATGTGGGTCCTTTTCCTTTTTTTATGATCTCTTTGGGGAAAAGACCCGAGTGGTATTGCTGGGTCAAAGGGTATGCACAGCTTTATTGCCCTTTGGGTGAATTATGCCCAAAATTGCTCTCCAGAATGGTTGGATCAATTCACAGCTCCATCAACAATGCATTAGTGTTCCAATATTTCCACAGCTTCTCCAACATTATTTTCCTTTTTTGTCATCTTAGCCAATCTGATAGGTGTCAGGTGGTACCTTAAGAGTTGTTTTAATTTGCATCTTTCTAATCAATAGTGATTTAGACCATTTTTTCATATGACAATAGATAGCTTTAATTTCTTCATCAGAAAACTGCCTGCTGGCGGGGGGGGGGGGGGGGGGGGGAGGGGCGGGGCAGAGCCAAGATTGCAGAGGAAAGATATTAAACCCACAAGGCTCCTGATACAATCACCCCAAAAATAGCAATAAAAGAACCTTTGGGGCAGAAAAACACACAAGAATATGGGCTGAGAGTTTTCTCCAGCTATAGATAGATTTCAGGGCGCCATGCTGGGCCACAAATGAAGCCTAACCTCACAATCGGGCTGACACAACAGAAACCTGCCAGAGGAATTTTTCCCAGTGACTCTGAACTGGCTGCAGCACCAGCTTCTTCTGAAACCGAGCACACGGTCAGGCTGAATGGCTGGCCCAGGCAGGGTAAGTGCAGGGGTACCTGTGGACTGGGGCAAAGGATTCGACTGTCCCACCCCAGCGGGCAACCAGGAAGAAATCCTGAACAGAGGGAGAGCCAGGTGGGGGAGGGGAGCAGGGGAGCTGTCTTATCAGAAGCTGAGAACCACACCACAGAAAGCTTTGCTCGTTGGTTGCTTAGTAAATTGGCCTGAGGTTATCTCCAGACCTGAGAACAGGCCAGGTGAGATTAAAGCCTGCCCCCCCTCAACCCAAAACACCTGGGACCCTCTGAAGCTGAGAACAGGAGTAGAGCTGAGAAGCACCCCCCCACCCCACCCCCAGTAGAGAGTTTAAAATCAAATGAAAGCAAGGCCAGGCAGGCTGAGAAGAAGCCCAACCATCCCCCTGGGCCACGCTGTAGCTTGAACAGTGTGTCCTGGAAGCAGCGCCACACTTTAAGAAGCAGTTAAAAGCCAAGAAATAGTAAGCTAGGATGAGTAGACAGAGAAAGCAGAAGACCATCAAAAACTTCTTTGGGGGCAAGGTAGACCACAATACAACCTCAGAAGGAGAAGAAGATAATAACAGGGTCAAAGCTCCAACATCCAAAGCTTCAAAGAAAAATATAAACTGGTCTCAGGTCATGGAAGCTCTCAAAAGGGACTTTGAAGAGAAAGTAGGAGAAATAGAAAGAAGATGTAGAGAAAAGGAGGAAAGAATGGAAAGGGAAATGAGAGGGATTCAGGAGAGTCATGAGAAAAAAGTCAATAGTTTGAAAAGCCAAATGGAAAAGGAGATTTAAAAACTGCCTGATGAAAATAACTGCCTAAGAATTAGGATTGAACAAATGGAAGCTAGTGACCTTATGAGAAACAAAGACACAGTAAAGCAAATCCAATTGAATGAAAAAATAGAGGGCAATGTGAAATATCTCCTTGGAAAAACAGCTGACCAAGAAAATAAATCTAGGAGAGATAATTTGAAAATCATGGGACTACCTGAAAACCATGACCAAAACAAAAATTTAGACACCATCCTCCAAGAGACTGTGAGGGAAAATTGCCCTGATATTCTAGAAACAGAAGCTAAAATAGAAATTGAAAGAATCCACCGATCACCTCCTGAAAGAGATACCAAAAGGAAAACCTCCGGGAATATTGTAGCCAAATTCCAGAGCTCCCAGGTCAAGGAGAAAATACTGCAAGCAGCTAGAAAAAAGGAATTCAAATACTGTGGAGCTCCAATAAGGATAAAACAAGATCTAGCAGCTTCTACATTAAAGGACCAAAGGGAATGGAATATAATATTCCAGAGGGCAAAGGAACTGGAACTTCAGACAAAAATCACCTACCCAGCAAAACTGAGTATCATTTTTCAGAGGCAAAAATGGGGTTTCAATGAGAAAGAGGTCTTTCAGGCATTTGTGATGAAAAGACCTGAACTGAATAGAAAATTTGACTTCCAAATACAAGATCCTGGAGAAGCATAAAAAGATAAACAGGAAAAAGACTTCATGAGGGATATTAAAAGATCAAACGGTTTACATTCCTACATGGGAAGATAATACTTTGAAATCATAAGAACTATCTCAGTAAGAAATTCACAGAAGGCAGGGCTGAACTGAATATGAAGGGATGATATCTGTAAAGCATTTATGTTTTATTCTTCGTAGGGCAGACAGGGTGGGATGTCTTATGTCTAGGGCTGGATTTGGGCTTGGGGCCTCCTGGATCCAGGGCTGGTGCTTTGTCCACTGTGCCACCTAACTAATCCATGATAACATCATTAAAATAGGGTTGAGGTGTAGGAGGAATAAACTGGGGGAGGGAGAAGGGGAGAGATGGTCTGGAGAGAGGTAGTTTACATGAAGGAAACAAGAAGAAAGCTTATGGAGGAGAGTAGAAGAGGGGGAAGGAATTGGGGAGTGAGTGAACCTTAATATCATCAGAGTTGGCTCAAAGAAGGACTAACATACATACTTAAGTCAGTATAGTAATATATTTTTGCCCTGAGGGGGAGGGAGAAAAGGGGGGGAGGAGAAGGGAAGGAGGAAAGGGCAGATTGGGGGAGAGAGCAGTAAAAAGCAAAACACTTTCAAGGAAAATGAAGATGTTCTGCATTACTGCACCTGTATGACATACTGAATTGCTTGATCTCATAGGGAGGGTTGAGGAGGGAGGGAGGAAGAAATATTTAGAACACAGAATTAGCTCAGGGACCCTGATCTCATTGGAGTGGGCTCATGGAGGGAATAGCTTTCATACCCAATTGGGAAGAGCAATCTATTTAACCCTGCAGGAAAATAGGAGGGGAAGAGGATAAGGAAGGAAGGGTAAAAAAAGGGAGTGTAGAGTGAGGGAGTGGATAGTCAGAAGTAAAACACCTCTGAGGAGGAATAGGTAAAAAGAAGATAGAGTAAATGTCATGGGAAGGGAGTGGGATGGAGGGAAATAGTTATGATGATTGATTATAATGGCAAAATGTATGGTACCTACTTTGCTGGACTTTTATGAAGAAAATTCTCTGTCAAGCTTAAGGTACTATATACAGGTTATGATGAACAGGATACTATCAGAAAAACCTGGAAAGACCTACATGAACTGAAGCATAGTGAAATGTACTGTATACAAAATAACAGCAGTAGTGAGGGATGATCTGCTGGGAAGCATGTGGTTATTTTCAGCAAGGCAATGATCCAATATAACCCTGAAAGACTTATGAAGATTGCAGCCCATCTGCAGAGAAAGAACTGATAGTATCTGAAAACAAATGGAAAAATTTTAAATGTTTTTCTTTTCTTCTTTGACAATTCCTTAGTCTGAAGTTTTGGTTTTTTTGACTGTTTTCTCTCACAACTAGCTAATATAGGAATTTTTCCATGACTACTCATGGATAGATTATTTTGAATTGCTTGAGTTCTTGTGGTTAGGGGGTGTGAGTGGAGGGGGGAAAGAGAAGTTGGAACACAAAGCTTTTTAAAAATTGATGTTAAAATTTTGTTTTTTACATATATTTTGTAAAATAAAATTCTATTCAAAATTATTTTCATGATAATAATATTAATATGTTATTTGCCTATTAAGATTCTCTTCTCTTGTCCAACCACATATCTGTGTGAGGTTGGATTTCTTCATATACCTCCACCAGAACAACATATCCCATTAGATTGAATGCAGAAACCAATAAAAGAATCCAGTTGTTGTCTATTAAACTAGATATTAAAGAGATTTGCAAAAATTAAAAAAAAATTTTAAACTGCCTGTTTATATCCTTTGACCATTTCTCAATTGGGGAATGACTTGGATTCATATAAATTTGATTTAGTTCCCTATATTTTGAGAAATGAGGCCTTTATCAGAGGTACTGGCCATAAAAATTGTTTCCCTTCTAATTTTGGATGTATTACTTCTGTTTGTACAAAAACTTTTTAATTTTATGAAATCAAAGTCATCCATTTTGCATTTAATAATGTTCTCTACCTCTTGTTTGGTCATAAACTGCTTTCCAAAGAGCTCTCCTAATTTACCTATGGTATCACCTCTTATGTCTAAATCATGTACCCATTTTGACCTTATTTTGGTATAAGGTGTAAGATGCTGGTCTATGCCTAATTTCTGCAATACTTTCTTCCAGTTTTCCCAGCAATTTTTGTCAAATACTGAATTCCTATCCCAGAAGCTAGGGTCTTTGGGTTTATCAAACAGTACATTACTAACATCATTTACTACTGTGTCTCCTGTGCCTAGCCTATTCCATTGGTCTTCCACTCTATTGCTTAGCCAGTACCAGATAGTTTTGATGACTGCTGCTTCATAGTAAAGCTCCAGATTTGGTATAGCTAACCCACCTTCCTGTGCATTTTTTATTATTTCCCTTAATATTCTTGACTTTTTGTTTTTCCAGATGAATTCTATTTTTTTTTCTAGCTCTATAAAATAATTTTTAGGTAGTCTGATTGGTATGGCACTGAATAAGTACATTAATTTAGGTAGAATTGTCATTTTTATTATATTAGCTCAGCCTATCCAAGAGCAGTTGATATATTTCCAATTTTTAGATCTGATTTGATTTGTGTGAAAAGTGTTTGGTAATTGTGTTCATAGAGTTCCTGGGTTTGCCTTGGCAAGTATACTCCCAAGTATTTTCTATTATCTACCATTACTTTAAATGGAATTTCTCTTTCTATCTCTTGCCGCTGGACTTTGTTGGTCATGTATAGAAATGCTATTGTTTTATGTGGATTTCTTTTATATCCTGCTACTTTGCTAAAGTTATTAATTGTTTCAAGTAATTTTTGAGTAGATTCTCTAGGATTCTCTACGTATACCATCATATCATCTGCAAAGAGTGATAGTTTTGTTTCCTCCTTGCCTATTTTAATACCTTTAATTCCTTTCTCTTCTCTGATTGCTAAAGCTAACATTTCTAGTACACTATTAAATAATAGGGGTGATAATGGACATCCCTGTTTCACCCCTGATCTTATTGGGAAGACCTCTAATTTATCTCCATTGCATATAATACTTGCTGATGGCTTTAGGTAGATACTGCTTATTATTTTAAGGAAAGCTCCACCTATTCCTAAGTTCTCTAGTGTTTTTATTAGGAATGGGTGCTTTGTTTTGTCAAAAGCTTTCTCTGCATCTATTGAGATAATCATATGATTTTGGTTGGTTTTCTTATTGATATGGTTGATTATGTTGATAGTTTTCCTAATGTTGAACCAGCCCTGAATTCCTGAAATAAATCCCACCTGGTCATAGTGTATTATCCTGGTGATCACTTGCTGTAATCTCCTTGCTAATATCTTATTTAAGATTTGAGCATCAATATTTATTAAGGAAATTGGTCTATAATTTTCTTTCTCTGTTTTGGCCCTGCCTGGTTTTGATATCACCACCATATTTGTGTCATAAAACGAATTTGGTAGGACTCCTTCTTCACCTATTTTTCCAAATAATTTGTATAATATTGGAATTCATTGTACTTTAAATGTTTGGTAGAATTCACCTGTAAACTTGTCTGGCCCTGGGGATTTTTTCTTAGGCAGTTCATTAATGGCTTGTTCAATTTCTTTTTCTAATATGGGCTTATTTAAGGATTTTATTTCCTCTTCAGTTAACCTGGGCAGTTTGTATTTTTGTAAATATTTATCCATTCCATTTATATTGTCAAATTTATTGGCATACAGTTGGGAAAAATAGTTCCTAATTATTGCTGCTATTTCAATTTCATTGGTGGTAAGATCACCCTTTTCATTTTTGATTTGGTTTTCTTCTTTCTTTTTTTTAATCAAATTAACCAGTGGTTTATCTATTGTATTAGTTTTTTCATAAAAGCAGCTCTTAGTTTTATCAATTAATTCAATAGTTATATTGCTTTCAATTTTATTAATTTCTCCTTTAATTTTCAGGATTTCTAATTTAGTATTTAATTGGGAATTTCTAATTTGTTCTTTTTCTAGCTTTTTAAGTTGCATGCCCAATTCATTGATCTCCTCTTTCTCTTTTTATTCATGTAAGCAGTTAGAGATATAAAATTTCCCCTAAGTACTGCTTTGACTGTATCCCATAGATTTTGGTATGTTGTCTCCTTATCGTCATTCTTTTGGATAAAGTTATTGATTGTTTCTATGATTTGTTGTTTGACCCACTCATTTTTTAGAATGAAATTATTTAGTTTCCAATTGATTTTCCATGTACCTTTCCATAGCTCTTTATTACATGTAATTTTTATTGCATCATGATCTGAGAAGGATGCATTTACTGTTTCTGCCTTTCTACATTTGACTAGGATGTTTTTGTGCCCTAATAAATGGTCAATTTTTGAAAATGTGCCATGTACTGCTGAGAAAAAGGTATATTCCTTTCTATCCCCATTCAATTTTCTCCAGACATCTATCATGTCCAAATTTTCCAGGATTCTATTCACCTCTTTCACTTCTTTCTTCTTTATATTGTGGCTAGATTTATCTAATTCTGAGAGGGAAAGATTCAGATCCACCACTAGTATAGTATTACTATTTCCTCTTGTAACTCATTTAACTTCTCCTCTAAGAATTTGGATGCTATACCATTTGGTGCATACATGTTTAATATTGATATTACTTCATTACCTATAGTACCTTTTAGCAAGATGTAGTTTCCTTCCTTATCTCTTTTAATTAGATCTATTTTTGCCTTTTCTTTGTCTGAGATAAGGATTGCTACCCCTGCTTTTTTTACTTTAGCTGATGCATAATATATCCTGTCCAGCCTTTTACGTTTACTCTGTGTGTATCTCTCTGCTTCAAATATGTTTCTTGTAAACAGCATATTGTAGGATTCTGGTTATTTATCCACACTGCAATTCACTTCTGTTTTATGGGAGAGCTCATCCCATTCACATTCACAGTTAAAATTATCAACTGTTTATTTCCCTCCATCTTCTTTTCCCCTTTGTACTCTTTTTTCCCCTTCTTTCCCCCTATTCCCCTTGACCAATGTTTTGCTTCTGACCACTGCCTCCCTCAATCTGCCCTCCCTTTTATCAGCTGCCCTTCTTTTTCTTGCCCCTTTTTCCCCCACTTGTGCCCTCCCTTCTATCAATACCACCCGTTTTCCCCTTCCCCTTTTGTTTCCTTAAAGAGTAAGCTAAGGGGCAGCTAGATGGCGCAGTGGATAGAGCACCGGCCCTGGAGTCAGGAGTACCTGAGTTCAAATCCAGCCTCAGACACTTAACACTTACTAGCTCTGTGACCCTGGGCAAGTAACTTAACCCCAATTGCCTCACAAAAACAAACAAACAAACAAAAAAGAGTAAGCTAAGTTTCTTTATAGAAATGGGAGTATATTTTATTCCCTCCCTGAACCAAGTCTGATGAGAGTAAGGTTGCAACAATGCCCACCCCTCCCTTCTTTCCCTCTGTTGTAATGGGTTCTTTTTGTGCCTCCTCCTTTGATATAATTAACCCCTTTCCACCTTTCCCTTCCTCTCCTCCCCCTAGTCTTCTTTGATTCTGTCCCTTAAGTTTCTTTATATCATCACATCAAAATTGCTTTAATAACAATACCTTTACAGAGATACAGATCTCAAGAGTTAAAAGTATTATCCTCCATCATATGGACTCAAACAGTTTAACATCATTGAACAACCCTTTTCTACCCCTTGTTTACCTCTTTATATTTCTCTAGAGTCTTGTATTTGGAGACCAAATTTTCTGTTCATTTCTGGTCTTTTTTCTCAGGAAGCCTTGGAAGTCCCCTAGTTCATTGAATGTCCATCTTTTCTTCTGAAAGAGAATGTTCAGTTTTGCTGGGTAGTTGATCCTGGGTTGTAGTCTAAGCTCCTTTCCCTCCTGTATATCATATTCCAAGCCCTGCAATCCTTTAATGTTGAAGCTGCCAGGTCTTCTGCAATCCTGACTGTGGCTACATGGTATTTAAATGGTTTCTTTCTGGCTGCTTGGAGTATTTTCTCCTTCACCTGATAATTCTGGAGTTTAGCTACTACATTCCTTGAGGTGTTCCTTTTGGGGTCTCTTTCAGGAGATGTTCAGTGGATTCTTTCAATGATGATTTTATCCTCTGATTCTAAAATTTCAGGGCAGTTCTCCATAATAATTTTCTGGAATATGGTGTCTAGACTCATTTCTTGATCATGGCTTTCAGGTAGTCCAATAATTCTCAGATTATCTCTCCTGGACCTATTTTCCTGGTCAGTTGTTTTTCCAATGAGGTATTTCACATTTTCTTCTATTTTTTCAGTCTTTTGATTCTGCTCATCAGATTCTTGTTGTCTTGTGGAGTTATCTGGTTCCATCTTAATTTTTTATTTTTAATTTTAATTTTTAAGGCCATATTTTCCACAGTAAGCTTTTGCACTTCTTTTTCTGTTTGGCTAATTTTTTCTCTCATTTGGCCAATTGTGTTTTTTAAGGAATTGTTTTCCTCAGTCATTTCTTGTGCTTCTTTTTGCAGTGTAACTCTCATTTCTCTTATTTCTTTTTCCATTTTCCCTTCTACCTCTCTTATTTGATTTTTTAAAGCCTTTTTGAGCTCCTCAAAGATGATTTGAGACAAGATCATCTTCCCTCTTGAGTCTTCAGTTGTGGGCATTTTGACTAACTCATCTGTGTTTGAATTTTGGCCTTCCCTTTCAGCATAGAAGTTGTCAGTGGTAAGAGTCCTTTTTTGTTTCTTGCTCATGTTTTAGGCTATTTTTAAACTTATGAAGTTGAAGTCTGCTCCTGGGGCACAGGGTTCATGGTTGCAAGCTTCTTACTGCTCTCAGCTGCCCCACTCTCAGCTGTGTCAAGTTGCAACAGTGTTGAGCTGCCCACGGAGCCGAGCTTTTCTGAGGTGATCGGCCAGCTGAGACGAGTGGTGCTAAGCCACACTGAGCTGAGCTTTGCTGAGGTGAGCTGCCCTCCCTTTTTACCCCAGGTGAGACAGACCCTTTCTGAAGTCTTCTAAATTATCTCATGTAGCAGGATTTTGTCTCTCTTTTTATAGGTTCTGCAGTTCCAGAATCTGTTTAGAGGCTTGATTTAATGTTGTTTTTGAAGGAAATATGGGAAAGCTCAGGAAAGTTCCTAGCTTCTCCCCACCATCTTGGCTCTGCCCCCAGAAGTCTAGCCTTGGTTCTGACCCACAAGGCTAAGGACTGACCTTAAACAAGAAAACACTTTCCCCTCACTGGTCATATTTCCCCATTTCCTGAAAATGTAGAACCATAGATCCCATGTGATGAATCCTTAGACCTAAAGCTGAAAGGGACCTTGAGGTCCCTCTGGGCCAACCCCCTCGTTGTACAGATGAGGAAACTGTGGCCTAATAAAGTGAAGTGATTCCCCTTAAGTCCCCAAGGCAGCACAGATCAGATGCCTGATACAAACCCAGCTCTCCTGACTCCAGAGCCAAGGTTCTTCCCACTGCCCCATATCACCTCCTGGAAAGGAGATGAGGACATGCACCACTGTCATTTCCTTGGAAAAGCAGAGGACCCTTGGTGTGGAATGTCACAGATATGACCCCTGTGTCTCTTGAATTTGCTTGACTGATTTTCTTTGTTACAAAGAAAAGCTCATGAGAACAGGGGAAGGGGAACAATATTCAGAAATCACTAGGTTATAAAAGCAAACACTATACATTACAATTTTAAATGTTTTATTTGAAGAGTACAATGTAGAAATGAAGAATCATCTTTGTAGGTCCAGTGCCTAGCATAGTGTTCTGCATACAGTAGGTGCTTAATGATCACTTTTTAAAGTGAAGAAGTGAATCAAAATCAAGTGAGTAGAGTGGACTTGTTCATTTCTGAAGGGACTTCCCCCACTCCCAATGAACAGAAAACCCTTCAGCATTCTACTTTGCAAGGCCCCTTCTGACTCAGAATGCTGGAATCTGATGTTTACAAAACACTCTGATAGACTAACTAGTGAATGATTACAGAGATGGCCTCAAAGACTCTGGTCTCAAAACCCATCTCTGACCACCCTGGCAGGATCACCCTAGACAAGTTGCTGTAGCTAATTGCTCCTGCACTTCCCTGAGACCATTTGAAACTGAAAGTACCTGCAGACTTGAGGACCATATCAGGTGTTGCCTCCAGCCACAAAGTCAAAGAACCCACCAAGAAAAATTCATGATACTTTTCATGCATAATCACAGTTGAGTTTCAGAACATCCCCATGAGATTGGTACCAATGATATTATTATCTTCCTTTTGCTGAGGTGCAGAAATTGAAGGGACTTCTTTCTCCCTGTTTGCAAGGCCCAGTAAGTCAGGGTCACAGGAAGGATTTAAAGCCAGGTCTGCTGACTCCAAACCCAACACTCCATTTCTTTGCCATCATATGGTTTGATTCCCCTCTCCCGGGACAAGGGATTCATGATCAACCAGTTGAGACCCAAGAGCAGGAAGGGTGCTTCTGACTCCTTTTATGGGATAGGCTGAATATGCAGCAGGTAAGAAGGAGGTTAGAATACAGGGGGAATATTCGGGGTAAGAGGAAGTTTGGGTCACTTACTAAGAACATCTCCTCTAGATTTGGAAGGGACCTTGGAGGCAACCCATTCATTTTATCAATGAAGAAACCAAAGGTAGTTCTAATCCCATCTTGGCTCAAGTTTCTTTCATCTGAGGGTGGTAAAAGGTGCTATGTCCTCTCCAGTCTCTGCTCAGCCTGGTTGACCTGTGGCATACTATGTTTGGTGACAATAGGGAGATTGGCCCAGTGCCTGCTTTCCCTGGACTTGACCTTGGCCTTGGCTCCCTTCAGCGGGGGAGGAAACGAAGCTGGTAGATGGGAGGCACATTGCCAATTCCACTCTCCCTGGGAGTCAGGTCAATGTCTTCAGGAGCCATGGAGGAGCTCAGGGAAAAGTTCTGCAGGATGGTGGTGAAGAAGAGGAAAAGCTCCATCCGGGCAATGCCCTCTCCCAAGCACACTCGCTTCCCTAAGGATGCAGACAGAAGTGTCATGGAGGTCATTGCTAAGAGGACCCCACCTCCCAAGGACCACTTTGGAAGTGCACAAAATACTGTCTTCACAACCACCAAGTGAGATCAGTAATGTGTGTTCTCCCAGGCTCCCAGGATCAGAGGGTGAGACCTCAAAAGGACCTCAGCAGCCATCTAGTCCAAGCCCAGGATCTTTTTTTATTTTTTTTATTTTTAGTGAGGCAATTGGGGGGTGTTAAGTGACTTGCCCAGAGTCACACAGCTAGTAAGTGTTAAGTGTCTGAGGCTGGATTTGAACTCAAGTACTCCTGACTCGAGGGCCGGTGTTCTATCCACTGTACCACATAGCTGCCCCCAAGCCCAGCATCTTACAAAGGAGGAAACTGTGACCCGACCCAAGGAAATGAAGTGATTTAGGATCACAGTTCTCCAGCTGGAAGGCACATCAGACATCATCTGAGTCAAGTGAAGGAACTGAGACTGAGAGAAAGGAAATGCTTTGCCCAGGGTCATTGGTGTGAAAGGAAGATGAGAAGACTGGAACTTAGACCAGCAACAAAGCCCATGGCATCTACTAGGTCTATATAATAATCTACCATGGGTGAGAAAGCAAGAGAGAGCCAGAGATCCCAATACAAAGAGGCAAATTTTGATCTCATGGGGACACTAAGGCTTAGAGAGGAGAAATGCATGGCCAGAAAGGTAAATTCATATGAAAGTAGTCAAGAAATAAAGTAGAGACTCAGGTTGGAGAGCATTTGGGTAAAGATCAACAGAAAGAAAAAGAAATATTGGTTCCTCTGCAAAATTCTGCCTTTTTCTACCTTGTTTAAGGTTGGGTTTGGTTGTTGTCCTTCATGTTCAAAGAGGACCAAAATGCAGTCACTATGTTGGGGACAAGGTATAGTATGTCAGACTGGCTGATCTGGCTACAGATATGGCACAAATAGTCCATGTGAACATTTGGAGTGGAGATATCTCTAAATTTGTGCATCTCCTGTTTCTTTTGAGCTACTCCAATTCTGCTTTCCTCATAGAGATATGATAAAGGAATATAAATATAAAGAGATATTTATATTACATGTATTATATGATGTATAATATGCAAGCTTAATATGTTATATAATATAAATTATATACATCAGATATATTTATACATAAAAAGAGGCACAGTCTATATGGAGGGAACATCTGTGGACTTTGAGATTCCAGATAATTCAATATCCCCCATCTTTCCCTGAATCTGCCTAAAGTTTTTGAAACACTATAAACAGAGAAAGCATAGGACTTCTTCTCCTTAACTGGCCCTTGAGGGAAGGGCTCCCAGGGAGAGTCTTTTGGGGTCTTTGGGACACTACTTACCTGAAGAGAAGGGAATAAAGGCCTCACTCTTCTTCAAACATCCCTGAGCATCCAAGAAATGGTTTGGGTCAAAAGCATCAGGTTTCTTAAAGTACCTGGGATCATGCAACACTGTGCTCAGGAGAGGGTACACTTCAGTGCCCTGCCACAAGAGAGGAGTATCACCAGAAGTAGAAAGTGAGCTCTACTAAATCTTCCCCATCATCCAAGGACCAACCATCAGGACTCTCCAGAGCCAGGTCAAAGCCTGAGCAAGCAGAATCAAGCCAAGGCAAGGCACATGTAGCTTGGCCTAGACCCAAGGGCACATGAGAGCTGAGATGCTGGGCCAAGCCACAAGGGACTGTAGGCACCAGGAAGGCAGATCACCCTGAGGCACAGCAGAGCTTAGACCCTTGGGGAATGAGGCAGGGATAAGAAGACTGCCTCATTTTCCAGTTTTCCCACTGTTTCCTCAGTTTCCACTGACCAACAATGGTTGGAGTCTGGGATTGTAAAATCATAGGCATAGGGCTTATCTAAATCCAACAACTCTATTGTCGAGATGAGGCAACAGAGGCATAGAGAGGTAACATCTGTGTCACTGTACTCTGCTCTGTCTAACCCTCTAGTATTCTGTGTTTAAAATCAAATTCTGTCTCTGGCTCTTTCAGGGATATTCTATCTACAAATAAACAAACATACATACATAATACATATACACATGTACATGCTTATTATAATATAATATACTTTGTAATACATATTATATTATGTAATAATATATCTATATTAAACCAATGAGAGAAAGCAGTTTTTAAATGGATACAATCTTATTGTTAAATTCTCTTCTTTCCGTATTTTGATTTCTTCCCCTATAAAATGTGTGCCTTGGAATGGATCTCCAGGATCCCCGGCAGTATCAACATTCTATCTTTTCTTCTTTATGAGTTCTCAGAATGCCAATATTCTATTTTCAATGAGCTTTCTAACTCTGGAAATCTATACTCAATAACTAAAGAACTCTCCAGATTCTAGCATTCTCTTTCTTTGTTCTAAGATTCCTTTCAGCTCTGCCATCTTCTGTTCTATCTTCTCAGAGCCCTTAGAATTCTAATATCCTATTTTCTATGTTCTAAGCATCCTTCCAGGTTTGACATTTTGTGTTCTAAGGAACACAGACAGGCCCCCTCAACCTAGGATGGAGTCCTTTAACCATGGTTTCCATGGGATCTTGAGTTCCTTTATAAGAGTTAGAAGTGAATAGCTCAAAAGATCCTGCGGATGCTATTGGTCTCACCTTGGGAATGAAGTAGCCCCTGAAGGAGGTGTCCTGTGTCACACAATGGGGCACACTCAGAGGGAGGAGGTCACTGAATCTCTGGACCTCGTGGATCACAGCATCTGTGTAGGGCATTTTGGCTCGATCCTTGAGTTCTGGAGGACGGTCCTTCCCAATGACCTGGTCAATCTCCTCCTGGACTTTCTCTGGGGCAGAGGAAGAGACATATAAAGGCAATTCATAGGAAGGGCCCCAGAAGGAAAATTGCACATGTGTGTGCATATGTATATACACACGTTTATATGGGTATGTATATGTGTGTATATGTATATATTTTTTAACATAACAGTGAATTTATCTATTTAGATGAGAGCTAGAATAGCTGTGAGGAATCCTTGTGATACTTGGGGGAGTATGAGCTGATGAAAATTATTCATAGTGAGAAGTGATTGATGATGATGATGACAAAATGTATTGTACTTTGCTGAGCTATGGTGAAGAACATTCTTTGTCAGGTTTAAGGTACAATATAAATGTTATCTATTACTGTTGTTGCAATAATCAACAGGTTTATTGTAAGGAAATCTCTATTTAAAGTACTATATAAATGTAGTTTACTATGAAAAATGATAAGTAGCATGCTATCAGAAAAACCTGGAAATACCTACATGAGCTGATGCAGAGTGAAATGTACTGTATACAAAATAACAGCAATATTGTAAAATGATCTGCTTGAAGGACTTGGTTATTTTCAGCAGTGCAATGATCCAAGACAATTCTGAAGGACTTATGGAAAATGTAATCCATATACAGAGAAAGAACTGATAGTATCTGAATACAGATTGAAGCATAATGTTTTTTGTTAGTTCCTTTATGTAAAGTTTTGTTTTTGTCTGTTTTCTTTCACAACCTGGTTAATGTGAAAATATTTTGCATGACTACTTATGTATAACTTATATTGAAATGCTTGAGTTCTTGGACAGGGTAGGAAGATAATTTGGAACACAAAGTTTTCTTTTAAGTGATTGTCAAATTTTTTTACATGAAATTTGGGAAAATAAAAATTCTAAATGAAAATTATTCATAGCACAGGAGGACAGTCAGGGAAAGTGACCATATATCACTCACCCCTTGACTCATTCCTCAGAGTCCTTTGCCAGAGATAGAAGCTTAGGAACTGCACCTGAAGAAAAGTTCTCTCTGGCCTATCTCCTTGTTACCAATTACAACAGGCTCCTTCCTTCCATCTGATCTCCACCTTCACCCAAAGGCTTTGCTTGGATACGATCTCTGGGCAGAAGGACCACTCCCTGGAGCTGCCCCCATTTACTCACCTGCCACCCAGGGGTATTTGAGAAGCAGGAGGCAGCCATAACGCAAGGTGGTGCTCGTTGTCTCAGTGCCCGCAAAGAACAGTGACAAGACAGTGAGGATGAGGTTTTTGTAGTGGAACTCAGTGCTAGCAACTCCCTTTTCCTAGGGAAAAGAAGGAGGAAGGCAGGGAGAAAGATAGTTAGAGGAGCAGGAGACCACAGATTGTCCTCAGAGCCTCTCCTTCCATATGCCTGAGTCTCCCTGTCTCTTTACATCTATCACTAAGGCTCAGTCTCTAGATATTTTGGGCTCTCTAAATCCCTCCATCTTGGTCTCTTTCTCTCCTTCTCCTTTTTTCTTGCTATCTCCTCTTCCTTCTTTCCCCCTCTTTGTATTCTCTTCCTTTATCTCCCTCTCTCTGACTTTTTATTTCTACCTCTTTCTGACTCTTGGGTTCTCCTTTGCTGTCTACACACACACACACACACACACACACACACACACACCATGTCTCTCTCTGCCTCTTCTCTGTTTTTCGCTCCTTATGCCTTTTCATCTCCCATTGTCTTCATCTTTCCCTGGCTCCCTCCTTTTCTGTCTCTTTGCCCCCACCTGTGGCCCCTTTATTTCTAGCCCAAGAAAGGACCTTAGAGGGCATTGAGTCCCAATCCCTCAGCTTCCACATGAGGAAGCTGAGGCCCAGAGAACATAAAGAACTTCTCTTTGGTTACACAGGTAGTAAATGATAAAGATGGAATTTGAATCTAGATCCAATGCTCTTTTCACTGAACCATACTGCCTCTCTCTCTCTCTCTCTCTCAATTGAATTCAAGTAGCATGAATTGTGCTCAAAAAGTAGTGAAAGACATCATGTCAGATGCTGAGAATATCAAGACAAAAACAAAACAGCCACTTTGGGGAGTGTAGATTCCACTTGGGGATAAAGGGGATAGAACACAAACACAAATAAATAAAATCAAAGTCTACATACAAAGTACTGTATGAAGTAATTTCAGGAAGGAGGTAGCATGAACAACTGGGACAGTAGGAAATCCCTCAAGTAGAAAGTGGCACCTGAACTTGGCTCTTAAGCAAACTAAGGATTCTTTGAGACAGAGGAACAGAGGGAAGGCATTCCTGGCATGGTGCACAGCTTGAGCAAAAAGCAAGGAGGCAGGACATGGAATCTCCTGTGAGCATGAAGAGGAGAGTTTGAAGGTCAGGTTGACTGGAATAGGAAGTTCAAAGGGGAAAAATGTAAGAGAAAACTGAAAAGAGAGCCAGGCTGTGTAGGGGTTTAGGTGCCAGACTGAGGGTTGTGGTTTGTTTGGGTTTTTTTTTTTTTTTACTTTATTCTAAGGTCGATAGGAAGCCCATGAAGGCTTTTGAAGAGAGAAGAGAAATAGTCAGATCTGTTTTAGGAATATCAATTTAGCAGCTGTAAGGGTCCATTAGATGGCAAGCTCCTTGAGAATGAGGATTATATTTTTGCCTCTTTTTGTATCCCCTGTGCTTAGCACAGTGCCTGGAATACACTTTTAATAACTATTTATTGAAGGACATAAAAACCTCACAACCAAATGCAGAAAAGCAGAAATAGTAAATGCATCTTTTCAGATCATGATGCAATAAAAATTACATTCAATAATGGCCAATTGAGAGATTAAAAATTAATTGGAAGTTAAATAATCTGATCTTAAAAAACAAGTGAATGAAAGAACAAATCCTAGGAACAATCAATGATTTCATTAAAGAAAATGACAATTACAAGACAACATTTCAGAATTTATGGGATGTAGTCAAAGTAGTAGTTAGGAGAAAAGTTATATCCTTAACTGCTCACATCAATAAAATAGAGGAAAAGCAGATCAATAAATTTGGTATGCACCTGAAAAAACTAGAAAGTAAACAAATTTTAAATCCTCAATTAAACACCAAGTTGGAAATCCTGAGTATCAAAGGAGAGATTAATAAAACTGAAAGTAAGAAAACCATTGAAGTAATAAATAAAACTAGAAGCTGGTCTTTTTTAAAAAATAAAATAGATAGGGGCGGCTAGGTGGCACAGTGGATAAAGCACCAGTCCTGGATTCAGAAGTACCTGAGTTCAAATCCGGCCTCAGACACTTGAAACTTACTAGCTGTGTGACCCTGGGCAACTCACTTAACCCTCATTGCCCCACCCAAAAAAAAAATAGTAGAGAGCATAGGAATAAATGGAGTTTACCTTAAAATGATAAGTAATATTTATCTAAAGCCATTAGTGACTATTATCTGTAATGGAGATAACCTACAAGCCTTCACAATACAACCAGGGGTGAAACAAGGATACCCATTATCACCTCTATTATTTAATATTGTACAAATGTTAACTATAGCAATATAAGAAGAAAAAGAAATTAAAGGAATTAGAATAGGTAATGATGAAATAAAACTATCACTCTTTTCAGATAATATGGTGTTATACTTAGAAAATCCTAGAGAATCAACTAAAAGACTACTTTTAATTATTAACAATTTTGGCAAATTTGCAGGATATGAAAAAAACCTACATCAATGATCTATATATTACTAACATTCTATATATTTTATATCTACATATATAATTCTATATATTCCCAACAAAGTCCAGCAGCAAAAGCTGGAGAGAGAAATTCCATTTAAAATAACTGTAGACAAGATAGAATATGTGGGAGTCTACCTGCCAAGACAAACCTAGGAACTATATGAACAAAACTATAAAATACTTTTCACACAGATAAAGTCAGATCTAAACAACTGGAAAAATATTAATTGCTCATGGGTAGGCCAAGCCAAAATAAGAAAAATGACAATTCCACCTAAATTAATCTTTTTATTCATTACAATCAAATTATCAAAAAATATTTTATAGAGTTAGAAAATATAAAACAAAATTCACCTGGAAGAGCAAAAGCTCAAGGATACCAACAGTATCAAAGAAAAAATGTGAAAGAACATGGTCTACAGGGTGACCCTGGGCAAGTCACTTAATCCTCATTGCTCCAGAAAAAAAAAAAGGAAGAAACAAAGAAACAAACAAAGAAAAAGAAAAAAGAAACAAAGATCGTGGTCTAGCAGTACCAGATCTCAAAGTGTATTATTAATTAATTGATAATTAGCAAAACAATCTGGTACTGGCTAAGAAATAGGTGGATCAATGGAATAGAATATGTACAAATTATACCATAATAAAAGACTAAAGTAATCTAGTATATGATAAACCCAGAAATACAAGCTTTTGGAACAAAAACTCATTATTTGACAAAAACAGCTGGCAAAAAAAAAAGTATGACAGAAACTAGGTATAGACAAACATCTCACACATATACTAAAATAATATGAATATAATTACACTATTTACACATAAAGGGTGATACCATAAGCAAATTAAGAGAGCATGGGATAGTTTATCTGTCAGATTTATAGACAGAGAAAGAATTTAGGACCAAAGAAGATATAGAGATCATTACAAAATGCAAAATAGATCATTTTGATTACATAAAATTAAAAAGGTTTTGCACAAACAAAACTAATGTTACCAGGGTTATAAGGAAAGTAGAAAACTGGGAAGAATTTTTTAAACAAGTATCTCTAATAAAGTCCTCATTTCTCAAATGTATAGAGAACCAAGTCAAATTTATAAAAGTATAAGTCATTCCTCAATTGATCGATGGTCAAAGGATATGAACAGGCAGTTTTCAGACAAAAAAAAATCAAAGCTATCTATAGTCATATAAAAATGCTCTAAATCACTATTGATCAGAGAAATGCAAATTAAAACAATTCTGAGGTATCACCTCATACCTATCAGAGTGGCAAAATAACAAAAAAGGAAAATATTGGATGTTGGAGGGGATGTGGGAAAACTGGGACACTAATCCACTGTTGATGGAGTTGTGAACTGATCCAACCATTCTGGAGAACAATTTGGAATTATGCCCAAAGGTCTATAAAACTGTGCATATTCTTTGATCCAGCAATACCACTGGTAGGTTTATATCCAAAAGACATCTCCCAAAAAAGAAAAAGACCTATTTGTACAAAAATATTTATAACAGCTCTTTTTGTGGTAAGAATTGGAAATTAAAGGAATACCCATCAATAGGAAATGACTAAACAAGCTGTGGTATATAATTGTGATGGAATATTATTGTGCTATAAGAAATGACAAACAGGACAATTTCAGAAAGGCTGAGAAAGAATTACATGATCTGATGTATAGTGAAGTGAGCAGAACCAGGAGAATGTTGTGTACAATGACAGGAATATTGTTTGATGAAGAACAGTGAGACTTAACTATTCTCTGCAATACAATTAGCCAAGACAATCCCAAAGGACCAATGATAAAGCATACTATCTACCTCCATAGAAAGAACTGATATTAATTGAACACAGACTGAAGAATGCTATTTTAAACTTTCTTTCATTTTTCTTTCATTCAAATTTTCTTATATAAAATGACTAATATAATAATGTGTTACATAACTGAACATGTATAACCTATTTCCTTACCACCTCAGAGACAGGAGAGGGGAGGGAGGGAAGGAGGGATAGAATTTGGAACTCAAAGCCTTAAATAAAAATGTTTATTATTTTTTTAAAGAAAAGGAAATGTTTGTTTACTGACTGACTGACTGGAAGGTAGATTAGAGAGGGGAAAAATAAGAAGTAGGAAGACTAATTAAGCAGTCATTGCACTAAACCAGATAAGGGGTGCTAAGCACTTGAACTAGAGACCATGAGAGTGGATCTTAGTATTTAATTGATATTGAGGGTGAAATGATAAGACTTGGAACCTGACTGGACAAGGGGTGCAAGGAAGAATTAAGAGTCAAGGCTAGGGGCAGCTAGGGGCACCTGAGTTCAAATCCAACCTCAGATACTTGACACTTACTAGCTGTGTGACCATGGGCAAGTCACTTAACTCCAATTGCCTCACCAAAAAAAAAAAAAAAAAGAGTCAAGGCTAACTCAGACATTGCAAACATATAACTGGAAAGTGGTGGTGCCATCCATAGAAACACTAGAGATTGTAGGATGGATAGGATGGGAAGAGGGAGGTCAGGATATGAGGTCCTTCTTTGATATCTTCATTCTTTTATTGAATAAACATCTATCAAGCACCTACTATGTGCTAGGCACTGTGCTAAGCACTAAGGATACAAAAAGAGGCAGAAGACAGTCCCTGCCCTCAAGGTGCTCACAATCTAGTTGAGAAGCTTACACTGAGTTCCCTATGGGATCATAGCTGCAGAAAGAGCTGTCCAGCAGGCACTTGGAAATGTGATGCTGGAGCTCAGAAGAGAAATGAGGGCTGGCTCTGTACATTTGCCTCCCATCTCTATGAAGAAGTGGTCATTTAACCTGGGGACAGTAATAGAGCAGTTAATGAAAGCACTAAGGGGGAAAGGGAGAGGAAGAGAGAGAAAGATGAGAGAGGGTGACCCAGAATGGATAGATCCTTGGGAAAACCCTTTCTGTCTCTCTTCTTTCCTCAATGTATTTATCCCTCCTTCCATTTCTCTCACACTCTCTGCATCTCTCTCTCTCATTCTCTGTCTTCCTTTCCTTATATACCTCCCTGCCTTTTTGTCAAAATCTTTTGCCTTTTCTTCTTTTATCTGCCCCTGCCCCACAAGGAGAAGAGGTGATGGCCACCAAATTTCACCAGGAAAACATTCAGACTTCATTTTCCCTCTCTCTTTCCCTCCCTTCCTCTCCCCCCCACCCCCTACACACACAGAGTACTTGGAAGGGAGGGAAGGGATTGCTCACCTTCTCCATACGGAGCAGGTAGACATCAATGAAGTCTCGGGGGGCATCAGGGTCCAGGCTCTCTTTGTGCTTCTCCACGTTGGCAGCAATGTAGGTATTGACCAATGTCAGATTGTTGTGGGCCCGCCGATGGGGACCAGGAAAGAATTTCAGGAAACCTGAGAACAGCTCAAACAGCTATAGGGGAAGGGGAAAAGATAGATTGACTACCATAGGTTCCAGAAGTACTCCAAGCCTGGGCCACCCTTCCTCTGTTACTCCTGAAATGTACCTGCTCCCTATGTCCTCCCCCTCCCTATTTGCTTGTTCCCTCTCCTTCCTGTATCCCTAACATCTGTTTCCCTGTTTTCCTTCCCCTGTGTCCTCCCTCCCTGTGTCCCTTCTCCATGTCCCTGTGCTCTAATGCCCTCCAAGGCCCTCTATTCTTCTGTGTCTCCTCCTGGGTCCTCCTCTCTCTCTCCCCACTGTCAGCCTCTTCCTGGGGCCCCAAGCCCCACCTGGCCCCAGGCAGAGCTTGCAAGGGCAAATGTATCATTGAGCTTTTCCAACAGCATCTGGAACTGGTCATCATGATATGAGAAGCGTTCACCAAACACAATAGAGCAGATGATGTTGGCCGTAATGGAGTGGTAGAGGAAGGTGGGGTCCAGCAGGGCTCCTGGGGAAAGAAGAGAACAGAAAAGAATGGAGGAGATGGGAGAGGAGTGGAGGGAAGAGGTTCAGGGGGTCAGTAAGAAGTTTCTGTGTCTCCAGTGTCTCTGCTTCCTCCTCTGTATATTTGCTATGCTTCTAAGATTGTGCCAGCCACTACCACCAGCACCATAAACACCCCCACTCAGCATCTGGGGAAAGGAAGTTCCTTCCCTCCCCCAGGGTCCAACCCCAATCCTTTATGCTTCCCTGGTGGTTGGGTTCTCTTTTGTTCCCTTTTTCAACTTTTGTCTCTGGGCCAATCCCTGCTGCTCTCAGTATGTCTATTTGGATGTTTCTCTCTCTCTCTCTCTCTCTCTCTCTCTCTCTCTCTCTCTCTCTCTCTCTCTCTCTCTCTGTGTCTCTCTGTCTGTCTGTCTCTTTCTCTCTCTGTTTCCCTAACTCTCTCTGCCTCTCTCTGCCTCTCTCTGTCTCTGTCTCTGTCTGTCTCTGTTTCTCTGTCTGTCTGTATCTGTGTGTGTGTGTGTGTGTGTGTGTGTGTGTGTGTGTGTTTCTAATTATGCCTGCATCCTTTTTCTCACCCTGGGAACTCCGGAGCTCCTCAACCAAGCACTGGGCCTCCTCTTGAATCCGTTCTTCAATGCTTCTCTTCCCCATTCCAAAATCCCGAAGAGTGGCCAGGGAGAATCGACGCAAGGTCTTCCATGTATCACCATTGGCAAAGACAACCCCTAAAGGCAAAAGGAGATGGAGTTTGGAACTCTGCCCTTCTCACACCCTTCCTTCCTCAAATCTCTCTTCCTTTATTCTCATTCCTCTACATTCTAATCTGCCTCCTCTGCCCACCCTGATCCTCCTCTCTTTATCTTCAGCCCCTACCTGTCTCCTTCTCTGATCCTCAGAGTCTGAAGTCCCCCTTCCTTGAGCCTTCCCACCACCTTGTCCCTCTTCCCCAACCCCTGCCATGGCCTGGCCTACTCACCATGCCCCTGAAAGATTGAATGAACCATGGCAACTGGTCCTCGGCCACTGAACTCCTCAGCCTTCTCCACCAGGGCCTCCTTCACAGCCTCAGGCCCACATAGCACAACCACAGGTCGGGAGCCCAGGTAGATGGTAAACACATCCCCGTACTTGTCCCGAAACTATGGAAAAGCCCCACTCCATTAGATCCCGGTTGGCATAATGCATTCCCCCACTGTATAATAGAGGGGTATATATTTTAAATAGAACCTGTATAAGGCCCCTTTTAGCTCTAAACTTCTAAGTTTTGTGTTCTAAGGTCCCTCCCAGATCTGACATTCCATGTCTTAAGATCCTTCCCAGGGGTGGCTAGGTGGTACAGTGGATAGAGCACCGGCCCTGGAGTCAGGAGTACCTGAGTTCAAATCCGGCCTCAGACACTTAACACTTACTAGCTCTGTGACCCTGGGCAAGTCACTTAAGCCCAGTTGCCTCACTTAAAAAAAAAAAAAAGATCCTTCCCAATTCCTGACATTGTTTGAGCCAAGGTCTCGTCCAGCTCTGGCATTCTATGATCTGCCTTCAAAGGGCCCTTCTACATCTGGCATTCTATGTTTCAAAGGCCCTTCTAGCTCTGATTTTCTATACTTCTAAGATTACCCTTGAACCACACCCCTAACCCCACCTCACCCTACCAATTCAGCATCAATGGCAGCCTTCCCCAGGCTCTAGCCCAATGCTTCACTAGTAATCAGGTCAGATATATTAGATATATTAGAGGACTTGCTCAAAGGACAAAATTATCTTCCTCCCCTCCATCCCTGGTAGCTCGTATCTTCTCCTAACACATAAGGTTCCAATCTTCCCATTTGCTTTTATATCCTTGTTTGGGAAGTTACAACAATGAAAGAGACAGGGCTGAGCCAATATAATAAAAATGACAATTCTACTTAAGCTAATCTACTTATTCAGCATCATTCCAGTTAAACTACCAAAAATAATTTTATTAAGCTAGAAAAATAATCACAAAATTTGTTTGGAAGAACAAAATGTTTAAAATGTCAAAGAAATTAAATAAAAATGCAAAAGAAGTACTACATATTAAACTGTGTTTTAAGGTGGCAATTATCAAAACTACCAGGTACTGGCTAAAAAATATAGAATGGTGGTCAGTGGAATAGGGTAGGCATACAATACACACTAGTAAATGACTTTGTAAAATAACCTTTGATAAACCTAAAGATCTAAGTTTTGGGGATAAGAACTCACTAGTTGGTAAAAATTGCTGGGAAACCTGGAAAGAAACTAGGTATAGACCAGTATTTTACACCATTTACCAAGATAAGGTCAAAATAGATGCATGACCTAGGCATAAAGGGAGAAATCACAAGAAAATTAGAAGAGCATGGAACATATTACCTATTAGATTTATGACTGAGAGAAGAAATTATGAATAAACAGGAGATATGGAGCATTGTGGGATGTAAAATAGATCATTCTGGTTACATTAAATTAAAAAAGGGTTGTATAAATAAAAACCAATGTAGCCGGGGCAGCTAGATGGCACAGTGGATAGAGCACTGGCCCTGGAGTCAGGAGTACCTTTGTTCAAATCCGGCCTCAGACACTTAACACTTACTAGCTGTGTGACCCTGGGCAAGTCATTTAACCCCAATTGCCTCACTAAAAAAAAAACCAAAAACAAAAAAAAAAAAACCAATGTAGCCAAGAATAGATGGAAAGCAGAAAATTGGGGACTGGGTGAAATTTATAACCAGTTTCTCAGATAAAGGCATCATATCTCAAATGCTGAGTCAACTTATAAGAATCTGAGTCAGTACCCAATTGAGAAATGGTCAAATGGTATGAACAGCTATTATTTGGAAGAAAAAAAAATTGCTTACATGTAGTCATATGAAACAATGCTCTAAATTACTATTGATTCAAGAAATGCAAATTAAAACAACTTTGAGATATCATCTTACATTGGTTAAAATAATAGAAGAGCAAAATGACAAATGTTGTAGGGGAGATGGAAAAATTGGAAGAGAGAGAGATGCACTTGGTGGAAATATCAATTGATCCAACAATTTTGAAGAGCAATCTGGAATTATACCCAAAAACTTTGTATATCCTTTGAACCAGCAATACCACTATTAGGTCTGCTTCCCAAGGTGATCAGAGAAAAGAGTCCATATGTTCTAAAATATTTATAGCACCTCTCTTTGTGGTGGCAAAGCACTGGAAAATGAGGGGATGTCCCTCAATTGGGGAATGGCTGAATAAGTTGTAGTATATGATTGTGATAGAATACTACTGTTCTGTAAGAAATGACAAGCAGGCTGGTTTCAGAAAAACCTGGAAAGAATTACATTCATTCAGATTCAATTCAAATCATTCAGAGTGAAATGAGCAGAACCAAGAGAACAGTGTATATAGTGACAGCAACATTGTTTGAACAGTAACAGCAAATGACTAAGTTATTCTGAGTAATGTGATCATTCATATCAACTATGAAGGGCTTATGAAGGAAAATGCTACATATATAGACATATGCTATATATACATATATGCTAAATATATACATTTAGAGTTGATCTCTAATGTGTTGGGAGGAAGGGAGGGAGACAATTCAAAACTCAAAAAGGTAACAAAATAAATAAATATTAAGAGAATCAATAAAGCCTTTAAAAAAAGAAGAAAAAAAGAGAGATTGAAGGCTCCCTTCCCCTCCCTGCATTTTCCTTCAAACTACCTTGTTCCTGGATCCCCCAACAAGGACTCTGGTTGGGGTGGAAGGACAGAGCTCTAGGGACCATCCCTGGTGTACAGTGGGAGGGATGATGTGGAATCCAGATGTCACTATGTCCATCCACACAACACCCCCCCCATCCCTATGGAAGGCACAGCTGGAGGTCTTGTAGACAATACTTCTAACTTCCCCCCACCCTTTACCTCCTTCCCCAGAAGCAGCAGGTACTGCAGATACCCTCCACTCCACCCCCCTTGAAAAACTCAGAGAAACACAGACCCTGATTTCCCTTCCCTCTGAAAGGGAAAATGCACCCACGTTTGGTTTCATTTTGTTTTCTTTTTCTTTTCTTTCTTTTTTTTTTTTGTGGAGCAATGGGGGTTAAGTGACTTGCCCAGGATCACACAGCTAGTAAGCATCAAGTCTCTGAGGCCGGATTTGAACTCAGGTCCTCCTGAATCCAGGGTTGGTGCTTTATCCACTGAGCCATCTAGCTGCCCCCTCTCATTTTGTTTTAAGAAGCAAGAACAGGGAAACTGAAGAAGAGAATGAATATGACTCTCCTCTTCACACACACCCCAATAAAAACTTTCTTCCAATTCCAATACCCACATACCACTCTGTATGATAGATCCCAAAGTGTTTATCCCTCACCAAAGAGCAGGTAAAAAAGAAAATAGGAGTGATTCAATTCTCTACCCATTCTACTTCCCCACTTCGAGAGGGTCTGTTCCCTCCAGAAAGAACCTTACCCCTCCCTCCCACAATTACTGAACTTTTCCCCACATTTCCAATCATGAGTGATCTCAAAGCATTTATTCCTAGAGAATAACCAGGAGGGAAACTGAGTTGGAAAGCATCCCGCAGGAGCTGAGGAGGGGCCCAGAAATCCCTCCCAGTGAACGATCTCAGAGCATGTATTCCAAAACAGGGGGGTTAGGAAGGAAACTTCCCTCAGACCCCAGGGAAGGCACGAGAAGCTCATGACACTCTCTCTACTTCCTTTCCAGTGGGTGATCTCCAAGCACGCATCTCTCATTATGGAGAGATCTTAGGGAAATTGAGGCAGGCAGCATCACTCCAACCTCCAAGTGCTCACCCAGGCATACCCAACCACACAGTTCTGCCGGTCCTCACCGCCAGAAAGGATTTCAGGAGGCCATGACGATCCATCTGCAGCAAGTTGCCCAGTAAAGGCAAGGGTCGCGGCCCTGGGGGGAGGCGGCCTCTCCGGGAATCAGCGGGACCCCGTGCCAGGAGAAGCAGGAGCCCTAGGAAGGCGGCCAGAAGAAGAAGCCACCCGGCATCCATGGCTCGAGCTCTGACTGGCTTTGCGCCCCGACTAAGTCTTTAAGCCTGGTCCAGGAGAGAGGCTCCGCCCTAGCTCGGCCTCTTCACACACCGGCTCCTGCGGGGTGACAGCAGCTCCGCCCCCAGGTAAGTGACCTCTCTGCCCAACCCGGTACCTCCCTGATCCCCCGACCTCAACGCAACCTCTCTCCACCTCCTGCCCTTGGCATGCGGGTCATCTCGGTGTAATAGGATCTGAGAGTCTCAGCAAGTGTCTCCACCACACCCCCGTTACACCTTCCCTTGTTCCTACTCAACCCTGGGATACTAATTGCCACTCTCTCTCCTCTTTGTCTGTCTTTGTCTCTTCCTTTCTCCTCTCCCCACCTCTATCTCTGTCTCTCTTACTGTCTCTCTCTCTCCCTTTATCCCCTCCCCCTTCCCGCCACCCCTCCTGTTTTTTTTCTGTCATACCTATGATCGAGAGCTATAAAAAATAAACTGATAACAGCTACACTCCCTACACTCTGATTCCTGGAGTCACAGGAGTCCATGACAGGTCAACCTGGGGCAGGAAGAACCTTCCTGACCCAATGGATCCCTGACCTGAGTGGTAGGAACCTTCCTGACCCAATAGAGCCCTGACCTGGGCAGTAGGAACCTTCCTGACCTAATGGATCCCTGACCTGAGTGGTAGGAACCTTCCTGACCCAATGGAGCCCTGACCTGAGCAGTAGGAACCTTCCTGACCCAATGGAGCCCTGACCTGGGAAGTAGGAACCTTCCTGACCCAAAATGAGCCCTGCCCTCACCTCCTTTTGCAGCATTCTGTTGTGTGTATAGCAAGGTGGATCACCCTCTCTGAGCCCCTTCTATACCTCCAGTCTTCTTCCCTCCCCCACCCCAGCCCTGCCCTAGTGCAGCCTTCCCCTAAAGCTTCCACACAGAAAATAGACAAGGGAGATACAGAGATGGGGGGAAATGGGAGACAGAAACATCCCCAGAATATGACAGACAGGACTTGGAGAAGCAGAGGTGGAAAGGCAGGTATAGGGGAGGGGGAGAGCAGGAAAATGGGAAGAAATACTTGGGGGTGCAAAGAGAGAAATAAGGACAAGTAAAGACCAAGAGGGTTACTAAGAAGGAAGACAAAGCAACCCAGAGGTCCAGAATCATAGATTAAGAGCTGAGAAGAACCTTAGACACCATCTCTTGTTACTGAAGAAAAAATGAGGCCCAAGGCAGTCAGATAACTTTCTCGGTAAAAGAGGCCAAGATAGAGGAGGGGAGAGGAGACACCTTTTCCACACAGGTAAGTGGCAGAACTCAGATGGGAACCTGAGTTATCTGACCTCCAATTCCAGCACCATACCCTGAACTACACTGCCAAGGAGTGAGAAAGACAGACAGAGTGAAGGAGAAGGGAAGGAAGAAAAGCAGAAGGAGGGGGAAAGGAAGAGAAAAGGATAAAGACATGGAGGAAAGAGAATAGAAAAGAGAGGAGTAAGGAAGAGAAAGAAGAGAGGGGTAGGATAGAAAGGGGAGAAAGAGAGAGGAAAAGGAGAAAAAGAACAGGAAAGGAGAGAAAGAGATTAAAAAAAGACAGACAGAGCAAGTGGGAGAGAGACAAAGGAGAAGTGAAAGATACACGGAAAAGGAGACAGAGAAGAAAGACAGATAAAAGGGAGCAGAGAGGCTGAGGATAGAGAGAAATTAAATGCCAGTATCCCTTGGAGACTTGGAGACAACACCAGCTTCAACCCTTGGGAAAATACACAGACAGGACAAAAGGTTGGGGGAAGGCTAGAGATAGAGGGGAGTACCTTCTTCCAGGGGCACTAGGATGGATTTCAAGCCAACTTTGCCTCTTCTGCCCATCAAGAGTCTAGGTCTATAGATAGGACCCTGCTCCTCTGACTTCCTCTGTTATCTGTTCTTTCCATCCCTTCCAAATCTTCCATGCACTCTGGCCCATTCCCCTCCTGCCCCTCCCAGTCTCTCTCTAGCCTGATCCCATTGCCTCTGGCCCTGAGCCCTGCCTTTCTTGGCTCTAGGTATAGCCTTGAATGTCTAGCTGAAGAGACCCAAGCATTCCTAGCCTCCCAGCCCACTTTGTTCTAGAAGGAAACTAGGTGAAGTGATTCGGAGGCTGAAGTAATGCCTAGAATGAGGGACTGGCAGTGAGAAAGACAAAGATGCAGAAACACACAGAGGCCAAGAGAGGATCACAGAGACCAAAAGGGTAAGAGAGAAGACACAACACACACACACACACACACACACACACACAATGACAGAGACAAATAGAAACACATAATCACAGGCTCTCAGAGTGGAGAGGTAACCTTACTCACTGTATGGATGGTAAAACTGAGGCTATCAGTCAAACAAACATTTATTAAGCACCTATTATGTAGCAGAAACTTTCCTAAGTGCCGATTAATGGAGGAAAGAACCATTAACAGTGATTCCCCTCTCCCCTGCCCCATGCCCCACTCCATCCCTATGCCCGAGAGTCTAGGCAGGTTTCATTTTACCCCTCTCTTAAGGTTCTCCAGAACTCCAGGGAGTTTGTGGGGGTGTCTAATCTCTATGGACATTGCCTCTACCTCCTACAATGGTATTTCCCCAGTTTGAGGGGTTTTCTGAACCACAAGTCCATAACTGCTCCCTGAGACACCGGAAAAGGATGCAGGTCATCTGACTTACTCTGTAAATCATCTTTCCAGTATAGGAAAGATCTTGCTTTCCAAGACCCCAACCCCCACCTCTCCAGGCCAGCCTTTTTCCAATGAGGAAACACACACACACACACACACACACACACACACACATATCCCTCCCAAACTTCCTATTGGTACAAAATCAGCTGCACAGTTGTCCATGACTAGCTCAGCCTGCCAGCTCCAATTTTAAAACAGTTCTCTAGCCTCATGAGCAAATGTTTTAACAGTCATGGTAAGGCTTGGACTGTTGTTTGTCCTTCATTCTGGAAGAGGACCATGAAATCAGGAGGTGATGTCATGACTTGCAGGGAATTGGATTTAAGTGAAGAAGGGCTGTGCAAAATCACCAGCCTCACTCTCTTATCCAAAGTCATCTGAGTCCAGTGGCAAAATATACATCAATGGCAACTGGAGATGACACCAGGTATTATTTAAGGCAATTGGTGTTAAGTGACTTGCCCAGGATCACATAGGTAATAAGTGCCTGAGTTGAGATTTGAGCTCAGATCCTCCCAACTTCAGGGCCAGTGCTCTATCCACTGTGCCACCTAGATGCCCCAAGGCTTGAACTGGTGGCTTTACAAAAAGATCTAAATCAGCAAAGATCCTGAAAGTTGTGTTCTTTCCAGTTCAGAAAGAGGAGAAGCTAACCCAAGCTCATGAACAGGGAATGACCAAGATTTCTACCAGAGTTTTAAAACTCTACAGGGGAAGGAGCAGCTAGGTGGCGCAGTGGATAGAGCACCAGCCCTGGAGTCAGGAGTATCTGAGTTCAAATCCAGCCTCAGACACTTAACACTTACTAGCTGTGTGACCCTGGGCAAGTCACTTAACCCCAATTGCCTCACTGAAAAAAACAAAAAAGGGAGCAAGAGGAGAGATGAGGAGAGGAAAGAGGAAAAGGGAGGGGAGGAGGAGTAGAGTGGAAGGGAGAGAATAAAGAGGAAAGGGGAGGAGGGAAGAGAAGATCACCCAAGCCTCCTCCAAGGAGAATGAGAAGGTAAAAGCTAAAGTGGTGAGATATGAGATGGATTTTGTTTGTTTGGTTTTTGCTGTTGTTGTTTTAACCAAAGGTGCTCACTCAGGGAGTTAGAACCCTGAGGGAAAAAAACATACATCCCCTTCTCCCACCTGAATTGATCTGGGTGAACCAAGCACCTGTTTCTAAGTGTTCTTATATACTATTTGGTGGGGGGGGGGTATTTTTGTGACGCAATTGGGGTTAAGTGACTTGCCTAAGGTCACACAGCTAGTAAGTGTTAAGTGTCTGAGGCTGGATTTGAACTCAGGTCCTCCTGAATCCAGAGACAGTGCTCTATCCACTGTGCCACCTGGCTGCCCCCTACCACACTTTTTAAAGTCAGATGAAGTCTTTAATAGTATATAAGAGGGGAAGTTAGGGTTAGGTATAAGCAAAGAAGAACTGCAGTAGCTCAAAAGAAGTGTGAGATGTTCAAATTTAGAAACATCTCCACTCCCATTGTTTATATGGGTTATTGGTGCTTGACCTATGATAAAGCCCTCTGAGTTCATATGGTTTGATCAGCCACAATCAGACACACTGTACCTTGACCCCAACATTGTGATGTCATGTTGGTCCTCTTTGAGTATAAAGGAAACAGCTAATATTGCATAAGCTTCAGACCTTTTCCCCCTCTTTCCTTTTCATTTTTTACATCTTTTAAAAATTCTGTTTGTTATGTGGGATGGCTCTCTGGAAAGATGACGGTGAGATATACTGGAGATAAGCATGATGGAAAAAGTAAAAGACATCAATAAAAATTTATTTTTTAAAAAGACTGCATTTCATAGATCAAAGCCTATTTCTCCCAAACATATTTGGTTGCGCCCTGTCATTGGCATTTCCTTGTGCCCTTTTCTTCAAGGGGTGAGGGTTCAGGACAGCTCTGGGGGCCACATGGAGAGAGTGGCATTGCCTCATGCAGTCTGGGATCCTAGCCCATTGTGAGAGGGTTCCCATCTCTAACTGTGGAGTGGGGGCATCATCTCAAACTGTCTGAATGTTTCACAGCTTCACTTCCAAGAACAGAATTGCTCTGAATTGGGACCATGACCTTAACCTGTTGCAACTCTCTAATGCTAACAAGTTAATGAATGAGAACAGAATTTATTAAGCACTTATTCTCAGCCAGGAATTGGGATAGGGAGAAAGGAAGAGGCCAGAGAGAGGGCAAGAGACAAAAAGAAAGCTTCAGAGGAAGAGAAGAAGAAAAGAAAGAAAACAAATAGAGAGAAGGGAGAGAAACAAAATTAAATGAGAGACAGAGAAACCCTGGTAGCTTTGAACCTATAGTGAATTTCCAGCTTCAACCCATGAGAAACAGCTACATAGCCAGCCAAGAAGATTGACCTCCAAGTGGGGAAGGTCTGCAGTATGGGGTACCCTCTGGAGAAAGCATCTTAGGTTTGGGATGAACCTGCTACCTCCCTGCCTCTCAGGGCTCTTGGTAGACTTGCTCCTCAGACTTGCTTCTCTTTCTCTTCATCTCTTTCATCTCCTCCCTTTCTTCTGCCCCCATCCCCACACACCCTTCCATCCTTCTGCTACCATTATCTTTTCTCTCTGACTCTGTCTTCCTTCTGACCTGGCTGTCACCTGCTGTTTTGAATATGTGTCAATGGGAGGAGAGACTCAGAAATTTTGGCTTCCCAGCTCTCCCTGAGGTCTCTCTCAGCAAGGCAAGGCTATGGACTGAAGGAATGAAGGAAAAGAAATGATGAGGATTTTAAATTTGGGAGCTGGGGAGACAATATGGCAGAGAGAAGCCAGGAAGTTGCCTGGGTTCTCCTGAGTTTCCCTCAAAAACAACATTATATCAAGCCTCTAAATGGATTCTGAAACTATAGAACCTACAAAAAAAGACAGAGAGACACAATCTTCTAACTTGGGATAATCTAGAAGATTTCAGGAAAGGTCTGTCCCTCTTGGGTGAAAGGGGAGGGCGGCTCAGCACAGCTCAGCAGGTGCAGCTCAGAGCAGCACACAGAAGAGGGGGTCTGTGCAGGTAAGAAGGAGGCTCCTGGACACAGCATAAATAAGTTGCTGAGGCCCCTGGGTCCTGGCTCAAAAGGCTGGTGACACAACAGGCCATTTGTGAGACCCACCAGTCCTGGCTGAGAGGACAAATTTCCAGCTAGTGAACCACCCACATGACAGGCGCGACTTGCACAGGGAGCAAGCCCAGAGCAGTGAGGAATCCAAAAGCCACAGAGACCTCAGAGCAGAAAGCCAGTGACCTGGCCCCTATCCCCCAGCACAAGAAGTTTGCAACAGTGATCCCTATGCCCCAGGAGCAAAGCTCAACTTTATAGGTTTAAAAATAGGCTACAGGGGCAGCTAGGTGGCGCAGTGAATAGAGCACCGGCCCTGGAGTCAGGAGTACCTGAGTTCAAATCCGGCTCAGACACTTAACACACACTTACTAGCTGTGTGACCCTGGGCAAGTCACTTAACCCCAATTGCCTCACTAAAAAAAAAAAAAAAAAGGCTACAATATGAGTAAGAAACAAAAAAGAAGGGGGGAGCTAGGTAGCATGGTAGATAAAGCACTGGCCCTGGATTCGGAAGACCTGAGTTCAAATCCAGATTCAAACACTTGACTCTTACTAGCTATGTGACCCTGGGCAAGTCACTTAGTAACCCTCATTGCCCTGCAAAAAGGAAAAAAAGAAACAAAAAGAAACAAAAAATGACCCTTACCATTGACAGCTTCTATGGTGACAGGGAAGACCAAACCACTAACTCAAATGAGGACGATACTGTCAAAATGCCTACATGTGAAGCCTCAAGTGGGAAGATGATCTGGTCTCAAGACCACAAAGCCTTCTTGGAAGAGCTCAAAAAAGCTTTTAAAAATCAAATGAGAGGGCAGCTAGGTGGCACAGTGGATAGAGCACCAGCCCTGGAGTCAGGAGTACCTGAGTTCAAATCCAGCCTCAGACACTTAACACTTACTAGCTGTGTGACCCTGGGCAAGTCACTTAACTCTCATTGCCCCACAAAACAAATCAAATGAGAGAGGTAGAAGAAAAATGGGAAAATAAATGAGAGAAATGAAACACTGGAAAAAGAAGAACAAAAATAGACTGAAGAAAACAGTTCCTTAAAAAATACAAATGGGGGGCAGGGAATTGGTTAAATGGAAAAGGAGGTACAAAAGCTTACTGAGGAAAATAATGCCTTAAAAATTAAAACTGGGGCGGCTAGGTGGTGCAGTGGCCCTGCACCGGCCCTGGATTCAGGAGTACCTGAGTTCAAATCCGGCCTCAGACACTTGACACTTACTAGCTGTGTGACCCTGGGCAAGTCACTTAACCCTCATTGCCCCACAAAAAAATTTTTTTTAATTAAAACTGGGCAGAGGGAAGTTAATGACTCCATAAGACATCAAGAATCTGTCAAGCAGAATAAAAAGACTGAAAAAAAAATAGAAGAAAATGTGAAATACCTCATCGGAACTGACCTGGAAAATAGATCCAAGAGAGATAATCTAAGAATTATTGGACTACCTGAAAGCCATGATCAAAAAAAGAGTCTAGACACCATATTCCAGGAAATTATCAAGGAGAACTGCCCTGTTATTGTAGAATAGGAGGATAAAATTGTCATTGAGTGAATCCACCAACCACCTCCTGAAAGAGTCCCCAAAAGGAAAACTCCAAGGAATATTGCAGCCAAATTCCAGAATTATCAGGTGAAGGAGAAAATACTACAAGCAGCCAGAAAGAAACAATTTAAATATCATAGATTTGGGAGCTGACAGAAAGTCAGAGAAAGACACAGAAGCTGAGATGTGACAGACACACCTAGGGAAAGATCCAAAGACAATGAAAAAGATTGGCAGGAAGTCACAAAATAAATATAAAGAAACAGATAGAAATACAGAGAAAAACATACACTCACAGGTTCTCAAAGTTTTGAGGGACCTTAGAGACCATCCCTTTCATTATGCAAATGAGGAATTTAAGTCTAAGAGAACAGTAGAGGTTTGCCCAAATACACACGGCAAATCAGGAAAAAGTTGAGGCTAGAACGCAGGACCCGATTCCTAGCCCAAGGTTTTCTCTCTGGATATTGGAGATATCTCTCCTTAAAGGTTATTGTGTGTCTGGAGACTGGTCTTCTAAAGGGGTGAAAAAGGCAATTAGATGCCCTGAGGAGGCACTAAGAAAATACAGAGGTCCCTCACCTGGTTTTCTGCCCCTTCCCTACTGCCAGGTCCCACACAGAGACATCCGTGGGTCTTAGGGCTGCTACTACCCATTGGTTCTCCAGTTTTTTTACTCAATAGAAACAGTTCTTTCTGCCATCTGAACTCTCCTGCCCACTGATGTCATCATTTCCAGCCCAGAAAAACATTCTTCAGAGAGCAAGAATGTGGAGAAAAGACTCAGATTCTCTCTGGTCATCTGCCACCTCTTCCCAACACTGACTCCATGAGCATTGGTTCCCCATCCAGCCTTGAAAAACAACTGCTGGACCTAGAGGAGCTAGGATAGTGCACCCATTCTTCATACACAGGAAGGTGGTTTAAACAAAGTTCAATCATCCTGGGGGAACCTGGCATCTAATGAAAAAAAAAAGTTTAGCCTTTTTATTTTTCACACTAATTGGTTCATTAAATCCCCACGCTGGTGTCCTAGGGACAGATTTACTTATAGCTTATAAAGTACTTTGTGTGTAACGTAAATCAGGTCTGGAGAAAGGAATTAATTCCTACATGCTAAAGAAATGATAAACAGTTTGTGTTTAGCATTTTAGCAGATGATTCAGCAATCTTTTTGATTTGGGGCATGACTTAAAACAGGATTTGTAACAATTTATAACAACAATCATTTGAAAGTGGTGATGCACAGAAGAGAACAGAAGGAAGTTCAGAAGGAGGCACAGATTAGCAGGACAGTTTCAAAAAAAAATTGAGGAAGAAGTATGAAATGAAGAGTCATTAGAATACCTCTTAGAATCTCTAGACAACTCAGGATCCCTTGGAATTCACAGACAATTCAAATACTACCTTCAGCATGAAGTTTTTTGTTCTATTTTGTTTTGGTTTTGCATTTCTTTCTTTTTTGTGGGGCAGTGAGGGTTAAGTGACTTGTCCAGGGTCACACAGTTAGTACGCATCAAGTGTCTGAGGCTAGATTTGAACTCAGGTCCTCCTGACTCCAGAACTGGTGCTCTATCCACTGTGCCACCTAGCTGCTCCCCAACATGAAGCTTTTTCTAGTTCCCTCCCTCCCCCCAAAAAAATCACCTTGAACATAGTTGGGATATGTATGGTTTCTACTTACCTACACATATGTTGTCTCCCCCAATAGACTTGTAAGTTCATTGAGGGCAAGAACTGTTGAATTTTTTCACTTCTATCTTTAGTAACTGGAACATAGCATTTAATAAATGATTGGTTAATAATTACTGGATGGGTGGGTGTCTGTGTCTATAGAGAGAGTGGTATTACTCTGAGAGACAGAGGAGAGTGATGTATCTGTACATCACTGAGTATGTGTACCCACTAGTGTACCTGCACTGGTCACTGGGAAGGGTACTTTTAATGGAGGAATCTGACCTCCCCATCTCTTTACTTGAAGCTCCCCTGTTCTTTATAGTTCCAAATCAAGATGCTGAGCACTTCCCAGTCCAATCCCTCTGGCCTCAGAAATTCCTAGACAGGAGCAGGGTCTTCCTGACCTTCTTACATGGATAGTGGCCACTCCTGTCCCTGGGAGGACCAGAAAGAAGAGGAGCTTGTCCTGTGAGTCAGGATGGGGGCCACTGGGTCATTAATAACCCTCTATGATGTTATTACTCTTTCCCAGCTGTGACATAGGGCACAGAATTCTAAGTCCTGGATAATCTCTGGAAAAAAGGATGGGATCCTAGCATTTAGAAGTAGAAGGGGGCAGTTAGGTGGCTCAATGGATAAAGCACCAGCCCTGGATTCAGGAGGACCTGAGTTCAAATCCAGCCTCAGACACTTGACACTTATTAGCTGTGTGACCTTGGGCAAGTCACTTAACCTTCATTGCGAAGAAGAAGAAGAAGAGTAGGGGGTGGGGCTGGAGTCAATCCTTTGGACTAATGAGGAAAAAGAGGGGAAAGGGGCTATCCTCAATGAAATCAGTAAGTGATCATGGATTGATTTTGCCTCTGGCTCCCTCATTTTTTTCATCTGTAAAATGTGGGTAATAATAGCACCTACCTACCAAGGGTATTATGAGGATCCAATGGGATACTATATGAAAAGTATTTTGTAAACCTCAAAGTGCTATATAAATGCTAGCTGAAATTATTATTATCATTGTCGTTGTTCTTATCACTGTCATTTTTTTAATCATTTGTCCAGTCCTGTGCTAGCCACTGGAAGATAATTCAGGTCCAGTAAACAAACAAATATTGAAGTTTCTCCCACTTAGATTCTTTCTCCCCTTCCCTCTTTCCCGAGATGTGACACTGTGTGGGGGACATAGGGAAGAGTGTATACTCCTGACAATTGGAAGGAAGCTGTTCTTCTAACTCCATGGGCACCTGCCTGTTTATTTACCCTGGGGACAGATATTCTGTGAAAGGTTCACCCAGTGTGTGTGTGCATGCCATGTTCCCTTGGGTGATGGCATGCCAACCGGTGTGACTGTAACCCTGCAATGGCATATTTACCTGTGTTTTGGGGATGTCCCTGTAGATACCTACAAGTACATCACAGCCCTATGAACCTATTCCATGGTAACAGTTATATTTGTGCTTTACAAGGAGACAATTGTGTATACAGGTAAGTAGGCCTGTCTTGGGTCTACAGATTATTCATCTAATTGCATATCATAATCCATACAATAGAGGTCCTTTACCCCCTTGGTTTTTCCTGCATGGGTGGCTATGCCAAGATCTTTTTTTTTCTCCCTAACTTTTTTTTCCACATTTAATTTTTATTTTATTTTTTCTCAGTTACACGTAACCAAAAACTTTTAACATTCATTTTTTTAATTTTAAGTTTCAAATTCTCTCCCTCTCTACCTCCTCTCTTCCCTTCTTGACAAGGGAAGCAATTTGATTTGGATCATACATGTGTAGTCATGCAAAACGTTTCTATCTTAACTGTGTTAAAAACAAAAAAAGAAAACAGACCGAAAACAAGAAAAATAAACTTTTTTAAAAGTATGCTAAAATCCACATTCATTGTATCCCATGATTCTTTTAATTTTTTAAATTCTGAACTTAACACCCAATGAATCACTTTATTATGAAAAGTAGTACAGAATTGTATAAACAGGATTGCATAGCAATCTCAAATCTTTTGCTTTATCTTTTAATCAGACAAAAAATCCTACCAGTAATTTTCTTTTATTTTTTATATTTTTATTATTCATGAATTTTTAGCATTCTTTTTTATGATATATTGCTGTAATGTCATTTTTTTAAGTTTTTAATTCCAAAATTTCTCCCTTCCTCCTAACACTCCTCCACCCAGTGAGAAGGCAAGAAAACTTCAATGATTCCTATTCTTTCTAGTGTTTTTAATAAGGAGTGTTGGATTTTGTCAAAAACCTTTTTCTGCATGTATTGACATAATCATATGATTTCTGTTGGTTTTGTTATTTATCTGATCAATTATGCTGATAGCTTGAAGCAGCTCTGCATTCCCATAAATCCCACCTGGTCATAGTGCATGATTTTGTGATATATTGCTGTACTATCATTGCTAGTATTTTATTTAAAATTTTTGCATCAATATTCATTAGGGAAATTGGTCTATGGTTTTCTTTCTCTGTTTTTGCTCTTCCAGGTTTAAGTATGAGCATCATATTTGTGTCATAAAAGGAATTTGGTAGGATTCTTTCTCTGCCTATTTTTCCAAATAGTTTATATATAGTATTAGAATTGATTGTTTCATAAATGTTTGGTAGAATTCATTCGTGAACTCATCTGGTCCTGGGAATTTGTTCTTAGGAAGCTCATTTATGATTGTTCAATTTCTTTTTCTAGGATGGGGTTATTTAAGAATTCTATTTTCCTTTCTGTTAATCTGGGTAACATGTTTTTGTAAATATTCATCCATTTTGCTTAAATTGTCAGATTTATTGGCATATAATTAGACAAAATAGCTCCTAATAATTACTTTAATTTCATCTTCATGGTGGTAAATTCACCCTTTTCATTTTTGATACTGGTAATTTGGTTTTCTTTCTTTTTTACTCAATTTAACCAATGGTTTGTTGTTGGGTTTTTTTGTAAAAAACTAGTTTTATTTTGCTTCTAGTTTATGCTTTTCTTGCTTTCAATTTATTAGTCTCTCTTTCAATTTTCAGAATTTTGAATTTGGTGTTCAATTGGTGATTTTTAATTTGTTCTTTTTCTAGTTTTTTAGTTGCATGCCCAGTTCATTAATCTGCTCTCTCTCTATTTTATTGATGTAAGCAATTAGAGACATAAAATTTCCCCTATGCTTTGACTGCATCCATAAATTTGGGTATGTCATTTCATTGTTGTAATTCTCTTCAATGAAATATTTATTGTTTCTATGAGTTATTCTTTAACCTTCTCATTCTTTAGGGTTAGATTATTTAGTTTACAACTAATTTCTATTTATGTTTCCATGGACCTTTATTGAATGTAATTTTATTCCTTTATTTTTTTTATTATTTTTTAATTATTTTTAATTATTTTCCAGTTACATGTAGAGATAGTTTTCAACATTTGTTTTATAAGATTCAAGTTTCAAATTTTCTCCTCCCTCCCCTCTTTCCCCTCCCTCCCCAAGACAGCAAGTAATCTGATATAGGTTATATATGTACAATAACATTAAACATAATTCTGCATTTGTCATGTTATAAGAGAAGAATCAGAGCAAAAAGGAGCAAGGAAGAAAAGCCGGTGGACAAGATTAAGAGAGGCAGACAAGATTAGAGGGGCGGCAAAGGCGGCAGAGGGCAGACTGACGGAGCAGACAGACAGAAGGTTGGTGAGAGAGAAACACAGGGGTTCAGCAGTGGCAGTAAGGAGAGGAATGTTAGAAGCAGGGGGATTTACAAAGTGAAAGGGGCTCATGCCCTAAGACAAGCAGCAGCTAAGGCCATTATTGTATTCAAGAAGTTCTAAAGAGACCAGTGGAAAGAGACACACCAGATGTACATTTTATTTCCCTGTATTCTTAATTTTAAATAGTATCTCATAAAATAAACTCTGCTTTGATTATTTAGTTAAGAGGCTCTTTAATATTTGGCTTATTAAATTGGGAGTGGAGCAGTGTGGTGGAACTTTATAAACGGCCCACATTAAATTAATGAAGTCAGATAGCCAAACAGTCAAAAGTCCCCAGATTAGTCCTCCAGTCAGCTTTAGCCCCAAATTAGGCTAGTCATCAAAAATATTTTTTACATTTGAATGGCGACCGCAGCAAGACTTATGGCCCAATTATAATTTCTCTAAATTTATAATTTTTCCTATAATCATAAGTTTTCACAAGTCCAAAATTATAAATTTTTCCAGATTAAATACAGTTATTAATAGTTAAATTTTTTACACCTTCCAGAGGAAGGTCTCTTCAACTTGGATCCACCATCCATAATCATGATAAGTGACATTTGCAAAGAATTTTCAAGAGGCTTTACAGTTATGGTAACCAGTGATCATGATGCAATCAATTATTATTTTTGCTCCAGGGTCTTATTGTTTAAGGACACAGGGGAATAATAGAGAGATGATGACAACAATCATGCTTTCATAGCCCATATAGAAGGAGCTGTGGACGAAAGGATAACTGTTGTATATGACAGGTGCTGGTTTGCCCTTCACTATATAAAGTGGCTACTCTGTGACAGGTACTAGGTTAAGCACTGGAAATACAAAGGCAAAAAAATTTACTCCCGAGGGCCTCACAGGATACTGGATGAAGACAATATGCAAAAACTATGTACAAATAAGACTTATACAGTATAAATTGAATATCAGCTCAGAGGGAAGACCTCCCTACAACACATACTAGTTGTGGCATCTGGGACAGATCACTTGACTTACTGACCTGTCTAAGTCAACTTTCTAAGGCTAAAAATTGCAGAAAAGGTGGCACCTGTATCTCAAAGGAAATTTACTCATCTGAGAGTTCACAGGTCCATTCTTTATCTTTATCCCTGTTTTATAACCACCTTCTCTCCCTCCCCTTTGCTCTCTAAAATGTAGAACCTAATGAGAGATTTTCTTTCTTGCCAATATGGCAAGGTGGCAGGCTCACCCATGCACATCAAAAGACCTCCAAGGCAGGCATTAGAGAGACCTTGACAAGTCCACTGGTGGTTCTGCTATAGCACCACCTAGTGGGAAACGTTTCTATATTGCACTCCCCTCTTAGTAATTCATTGAATGACATTGTCATTTGGAAAAGGGCACGAAAACACCAAACCCATTAGGATGGGAGCTCCTCCAGTGCAGAAACTCTTTTGCCTTTCTTTGATTCCTCAGGGCTTACACAGGTGCCTGGCACAAAGTACAGTAAGTTAGTAAATGCTTATGGACTGATGAATTTGTGAGTTAGTACAGGCTCGTGACTAGTCTTTTTTGTCATTGTCGACGGTTTCAGTCATGTCTGACTCTTTGGAACCCATTTGGGCTTTCTTGGCAGAGATACTGGGAGTCGTTTGTATTCTTCTCCAGATCATTTTACAGAGGAGAAAACTGAGGCAACAAGATGAAGTGACTTGCCCAGGGTCATACAGCTAAGAGCGTCTGAGGTCAGAGTTGAACTCAGGTCTTCCTGACTCCAGGCCCAGTGCTATGTCTACTGCACTACCTAACTGCCCTATAATTAGTCTTACAGGGCCTCAAGTGTCACATGAGATACCTACCAAGGATAACAGGTCTCTCTACCTCCTGTGGCATTTATTATCTCATTTGAGAATTAGGACTGTTTTGTGGGGGCAGCTAGGTGGAGCAGTAGATAGAGCACCGGCCCTGGAGTCAGGAGGACCTGAGTTCAAATCCGGCCTCAGACACTTAACACTTACTAGCTGTGTGACCCTGGGCAAGTCACTTAACCCCAACTGCCTCACTAAAAAAATTAATTAATTAAAAATAAATTAGGGGCAGCTAGGTGGCGCAGTGGATAAAGCACCAGCCCTGGATTCAGGGTACCTGAGTTCAAATCTGGCCTCAGACACTTGACATTTACTAGCTGTGTGACCATGGCAAGTCACTTAACCCCCATTGCCCCACACACAAAAAAAAAAACAAAAAAACAAAAAAAATAAATTAAAAAGGACTGTTTTGTGAGCTAGGTACTACTGGTTATCAGTGTCCCCATTTTATTGTGCACAGAGGCTCAAAGAATGGCTTCCACATGGACACAGAGCCTAACAGAGCAGGATTTGAACCAGGTTTCCTTGACTTGTGTTGCCTTTACCCAAAATATGTGAGATTGTTTGCCCATTTCTGTGTTGTGTTCTGTTTGCACACACTTATATGTATCTCTGTTAAGTTCCTGATGTCTATATGTGATGGTGTCTTACATGTGATTCCTCTGGGAATGTTCACTGTGTACTACAATACCTGGCACCGAGAACTCTGGGTCAGAGTCCTTTTGTCTGCTGCTGCTGTTGTTGGGGTTTTTTTTTTTCAGTCATGTCTTACTGTTTGTGACCCTATTTGGGGTTTTCTTGGCAAAGATGCTGGAGTGGTTTGCATCTCCTTCTCCAGCTCATTTTACACATGAAGAAATTGAGGCAACCAAAGTGAAGTGACTTGCCCAAGGTCGCAACAACTAGGAAGTACTGAGGCCAGATTTGAACTCATAAAGATGAGTCTTCCTGACTCCAGGCTCCAGGTACTCTATCCATTTCACCATCTAGCTGCTATTTGTCTGGGTAGGAGTTTATCTATGAAGCTACCTCCCCTCCCCCAATCCTGAGCAAAGTAGCCCCTCCCTACATGCTTACACATTTTTGCCCTCACTTCTCAGCAAGTCCTCTCCTTTCTCCTGGTTTGAGCATCTTCCCTAGGCCTCCAGTGAAAGAGAATCTGGAAAACAAAGACAGGAGCCTCCACATTAAGGAGGTTTCAAACAAATAGGAACCCCCAAGAACTGGGCCAGAGAAAGATCTTTGGAACTACAGGGAAAGCTGGAGGTTAAAACTCAGGAAGACTTCCCAGAAAAATAGAGAGAAGGGGGCAGCTAGGTGGAGCAGTAGATATAAAGCACCAGCCCTGGATTCAGGAGGACCTGAATTCAAATCTGGCCTCAGACATTGACACTTACTAGCTGTGTGACCCTGGGCAAGTCACTAAACCTCATTGGCCCCACAAACCAAAAACTAACTAAATAAATAAAACAAACAAATAAATGAATGAATGAATAAATAGAGGGAGAAATCTGGGGGGGGGGAGGCACTGGCATCTTCTCTCACCACGTGCTTATCATTGGGGTTATTGTGAAAAAAAAATCCCTATTCTTTTCCCTCCCCCTCTCCCTCCCCACTCCTGGAGACACAATCACGACCTTCCAGAAAGCCAAGGCCAGCTGCCGATAGAACATAGGGTCTATCTGTTCTCAAAGAGAAGGAATAAGGGGGAGCAGTGAGGATGAAGGGAGGAGCAAGGGGAATTCCCATTCTTCAGAGAAAGGTGAGGGGAATCAGCCATGGTGACTTGTCCGTCCATTTCCCAGACCACCACTCCCTGGATGTTTGTGGTTTGTGGGCTTTTAGTTAACACTGTCCAGAAGTAAAAAAGAGGAGTTATGCAACAGGAACCAAGATTACATAAGCCATTTCATAACTGGCCATGTGGTCAACAGTCACTGCCACGTGAAGAGAGATGCCTCCTGGCACTGGCCAAACACTTCCCCTCCCCATCCCCCCCCCATTTCTCCTTGGACACTCCAAAGCTTCTTAGAATCTTGGAAACATGGGATGCCAGAGCCATTATGGAAATTCAGAACCAAAGACCATTCGTTCCAAGCCTGTCCTTATCCAAAGAAGGAAACCAAGACCCAGAGAAGCCAAAAAGTCAAATCGACAAATATGTATTAAGTGCTATGTGCTAGATAACTGTGCTGTAATGGAATGAGACCTACCCAAGGTCACAAGACAAGTGAGTGGCAGAGTTGAGTTGTGACTAGGTCTATCCTGGCCAACCCAGGCTCCTTCCACTTCGTAGCCTTGGTATCTCCCATCAGCACCACACCACCATTAGAGGATCATAAGATCCTTGATGCAGAGTTGGAAGGGACCTCAGATTTCATCTAGTAAAAGACTCATTTTACAGATGAGGAGAACTGAGGCCCTGGTGGTTTGTGGAATTATAGGATCTATAAATTCATCAGTAAACATTTATTAAGTACCTATTACATAAGGGGCACCATGCTAAGCTCTGGAAGGGTCCTGAGAGGCCTTCTATTCAACCCCCTCCTTTTATAGTTGAAGAAACTAAGATCCAGAGATTTAAAGGATTTGCCCGAATCCCTTGAGTAGAGGAAGCTCACGGGTTTTGACTAATATTTGAACTCAAATCCAGAAGGTCTCCCCTCTCCCCCCATGACTACAAGCTGTTAGCTCTTCCCTTCTCCCTTGTCAAAGACAATGCTGGCCCTGAGAAACTGGCCTTTTGCTGGCAGTCAACCATACCCAAACTGGAGATCCTTCCTATTATGTAACCTCCCTCCCACTTGCTGTAGGTACTACTTTGGTATCTGAGAGCAGGGACGAAAATCAATCCTAACCTTTGGAGTTTGGCTTATCCTGGGTGGGAGGTTTGGGTTGGGCTGGGCTGGCAGGAGCCTACCAAGTCTCGGCTGGCCAATCTTTTTAGTCCAGGCTAAAAAGCTGGCAAGGGTGTGGATGGGGATGGGGAGAGTAAGAAGGAGGTTCAGCCCCCAGTCTCTGTTGACATTCCTTTATGAAGGGCTTTCTCTGTCCACCCCAGTTCCATGGCCACCTTACTGCTACCTGGCACACACAAGCATCAAGACTCAGGAAATAAATGCTGGTAGAGGCCTGGCCCTTAATCTTCTCTGGCCACAAAATGTAAAAAAAAAAAATTAAAATTAAAAATCTGATGAAGGAGGGGAGACTTTAGGACGCTTTGTAAGCTAGGTACTACTGGTACCAAGGAGGGACCTTGTCACTGTGTACCAGGATTTCATCATCTCCTTTCTCAGGGTACTCCTTCCCTGCTCCTCAGCTTCCTTTTTATGTATTGTCTCCCCATTAGATGTAAGCTCCTGAGGGCTGGAACTGTCTTTGGTTGTTGTTGTGGGGGGGGGGGTTTGTATCCTCTGTGTTTAGCTTAGCTGTAGACACTTAATAAATTTTTTTTAAGGGAGGCAATTGGGGTTAAGTGACTTGCCAGGGTCACACAGCTAGTAAGTGTTTAAGTGTCTGAGACCAGATTTTGAACTCAGGTCCTCCTGACTCCAGGGCGGTGCTCTATCCAACTGTGCACCTTACCTGCCCCAATAAATATTTATTGACTACAACCTCTATCCCCGCTGTACAGATGAGGAAACAGAGGCTGAAAAAGTGAAAGAAATGTGTCCAAGGTCACAAGGCCTTTAGAGGCGAACCAGATTATTGCATTACCTACATCACAGGTTGCCTGTGAGGGGGTTATTTTGTCAATATCCTTGTCATCATCTCATTCAACTCATCTTTTTTTTTCTTTTTTCTTTCTCTTTTTTTTGGTGGGGCAATGAGGGTTTAAGTGACTTGCCAGGGTCACACAGCTAGTAAAGTGCCAAGTGTCTGAAGTTGTATTTAAACTCAGGTCCTTCTGAATCCAGGGACAGCACTTTTATCCAGTAAACTCATCTTTTTCACAGGGTTCAGATAGAAAGAGTCCTGGAACAAGATAAGGTTATGTCTTCCCCACAGATAACTCATCCATTCTAGGGGTATTTGCTTTTTTAAAAGGCTTCTACTTCATCGAACCTCTGTTTGAAAGGATGTTTAGACATTTTAAAAACAATTATTGGGGGCAGCTAGGTGGCACAGTGGATAGAGCACCGGCCCTGGAGTCAGGAGGACCTGTGTTCAAATGTGGCCTCAGACATTTAACACTTACTAGATGTGTGACCCTGGGCAAGTCACTTAACCCCAATTGCCTCACCAAAAAAAATAAAAATAAACTATCAAAAACTATTCTCCTGGGGAAGCTAGGCGGCACAGTGGATAAAACACCAGCCTTGGATTCAGGAGGACCTGTGTTCAAATGAGGCCTCAAACACTTGACACTTACTAGCTGTGTGACCTTGGGCAAGTCACTTAGTCCTCATTGCCCCTCAGAAAAAAAAAAGAAGAAAAAAAAAGATTCTCCTTCCAAGAATAAGACTCAGCTGCTTGGACTCCTCTTCAGAGATGTAACTAAGGTGGGACAAATGGAGCATTTTCCCCAGATGTTAACATGGAAGGGTACAGGGAGCACATTGTCCCTCTAGAATGGCTTGTTTCCTCCTTTCCATTCTAGGTTGCCATCCCTATGCCTCTCAGTCCTCTGATAGCCAATGCCTTCCATGTGGCCGCAATTTCCAGGAAGCCCTGTGCAGCCAGCCCCTGAATTACTACTTCCTGACCCCAGTCAGATTAGTCTGAAATGCCTCTTCATTACATCTCTGCTCTTGCCCCACAGGCGTCTTTTTCCTCTGCTGTGGTTGTTAATGGTAACTGATCCCTTAGTAACTCCATATTACCCTGGCTTTAATGTTCTCCTCCTCCCACTAATAAGTCAGCAATACCCTCTAGCTACCCTGGAGCTACTGACACCTGTTTGTTGCTCTTATAGGGGAGGGGAGCCAAGGTGATACCCAAGCAACTACTGCCTCCACCCCCAGTTCTGATGCTGGCTGTGCAATGTTGGCCTCAACTTCCCCTTCTGTAAAATGAGTAGACTGGCCTAAATTGTCTCTTAAGTTTTCTTCCAGATCTAATGTATTCATCTCTACTAGCTTTATTCATGACATTGAATCTGTTTCCCTTAGTGAACCTCATTTTCTCTATATATAAAATGGGAGTGACCATACTTGTATTACCTACCTTACCAGGTTGCTATGAGGGGATATTTTGTCAATATCCTCTTCATCATCTCATTAGACCCATCTTTTTCAGTGGGATTTAGATAGAAACAGTCCCAAGATAAGCCACTATCCTGCTTTTCTTTTAATGTAGCAGCCCTCTGGGCTCACCTCACTAACACTGACTGGTATCAGCAGATTGGGTCACCAGAAGAATAGCTGTTACCTGGGTTCTAGGGATAATGCTATAGAGGGCCATCCTACTGACATGAACCCCCACCAATGTGCTTCCCTTTCATCAGCAGCAAATAGACCTAGTTCTTTAGCAAAGGCATTTATTCTAATGGTATAGCCAAAAAAAAAAGTAATAAAACATTTCCCAAAAAAAAACCCTGAAGCATATTCCACAAATCTGTATAGAGTTGATAGGGAAAAGGGTAGGTACAAGCTTCTTTTGTCCTTTGTTTTTCAAAGAGGACCAATGGCATCATGGGTGATAGGAGTAGGGGGGATGTCGTGACTTGAGCATAAATTACACACAATGCACAAAGTCATCAATTTCACGCTCTCTTCCAGAGTCATTTGAAGTCCAGTGACAAGACAGAAGTCAAGACAACTGATAATGGCTCCGGATGCAATGGATGACCCTGGAATCTTCAATGTCTAACAAAGCTCTGAGCACTCCACAGTGCCTGCTTCAGCTGCTTTCATGGCTGTTGGAACAAAATGTTCTCATCCACCCCTTCTACCAGGGGGAAGTCTTCGCATCCTTGGGGTAGGCATCCCTCTAACTCACCAACAGGTTTGAGGTTGGTTGGCTACTCTCAACCTGGTTTAGCCCATCTGTCAAGGTGGTTTACTGGGGTGTGGCCAGTATATATGCCACAGCTTCTTGGCACCATAGATGAGAATGGGGTGAATCAGATGGACACCAAGGGTGAGTGAAAAAGGGCTCAGCAAGCCCTCACACCAGAGGTGCTAGTCCTCCTGAACTCCCCATATACCCCACAAGCCCACAGTGTAATGGTAATGAAGCCCACAAGCCAGGAAGACACCAAGTTGCCTAGAACTACCATTCCAGAACTGTGGGGCTTTGATGTCATTTATTTCTCCAAAAGATCCTCATGAGATCCTCTGCTGAATATGGCAGCATCAGTGGTGAATGAGCCACTCAGAGCTCAGTTGGCTTCTTCATAGAGCATGATGGACATCTCAGCTGGACCATTCTATCCGCTGTTGGCTTGGGTCAAGCAAGTTACTACACTACAAACCTGGCTCCTTACTGGGTTTTGCTGCTGCTAGTTTGGGCTGAGCAGGAGTCTGTGAAAGTTTGTGAAGTTCTGATGTATAATTCTAGTCAACAGGTCATGTCTTGTGAAATATTCAGGAGGTGCTAAATTTATTGTTGTCCTTGTTCTGTAGGAAGGACTTCTGCATGCTAGACTACAGCCAGAAAACACCTGGGTTTCAGTGCCACTCTTTTAACACGGGAGTTATGCAACTATGAACCAATTATTTAACCTCCATGACCTAGAGCCAACACTAAGACATTAGATCAGTCAATCAATCAGTCAACAAGCATTTATAATGCTGTAATAAGGTGTGTAGAGTGTTCTGGAGGACCAGCAGCTCTGCTGGGAGGTTTTGTAGAGCCCTTTTCAGGGCTGCTCATCCACCTCTAGTGTACAATCCAGTCACCCAACTCTCACCTGTGGCTCCAAAAAGCTGTAGCATGTGCAGTGGCCACACCCTGCTAAGCTATTTTAGCAGACAGGCTAAACCAGGATGAGGGTAATTGGAGGGCCTTAAATCCATTACATGTGAAGACAAAGGGCAGATGAGAAGGATCCCCCTAACAGCATTAAAGGTGGCTAAAGCAGACACTGTGGAGCACCTTAGAGCTTGGTCAGAGATTAAGATCCCTATTAAGAATTATCGGGACGGGGGGGGCAGCTAGATGGAGCAGTGGATAGAGCACCAACCCTGGAGTCAGGAGTACCTGAGTTCAAATCCGGCCTCAGACACTTGACACTTACTAGCTGTGTAACCCCCATTGCCCCACAAAAAAAAAAAAAAAATCTAGTCAGTTGTTCTTTGTTGTTTGCTTGGGGGCTGGGGTAGTTCTTGGCAAAGATATTGGAGTGGTTTGCCATTTCCTTCTTGAGCTCAGTTGAGGAACTGGGACAAATAGGGTTAAGTGACTTGCCCAGGATCATGCAGCAAGTAAGTGTCTGAAGCTAGATTTGAACTCATGAAGATGAGTCTTCCTGACTCAAGGCCCAGGACTTTGATCTACTGTGCTACCTAGCTGCCCTGAGAGATTCTACTGATTCGGAATCTCTGGACTCTATTCCTCTCTTCTTGCACTACATTCATAGTAGTTCAAGCCTTTAACACCTTTCTCCAAGATTAATCACAACAGCCTCCTAATTGGTTAGTCTCCCAGCCTCCAAGCTCTAACCCTTGGCATTTGATCCTATCTGCTGCTTCCAAATAGATATTCCTAGGGGCAGCTAGATGGCGCAGTGGATAGAGCACCAGCCCTGTATTCAAGAGGACCTGAGTTCAAATCCGGCCTCAGACACTTAACACTTACTAGCTGTGTGACCCTGGGCAAGTCACTTAACCCCAATTGCCCCGCAAAAAAAAAACAAAAACAAATAGATATTCCTAAATTTAGCATAATGGGTCATGTCCTGCTTTTTGCACTTAGGCTCTTAGAAATCTACATCCAATCTCTGTTCTTGACCAATTTCTCCTTTATGAGTTCATAGTTGTCTGCATGTTGTCTCCCCATTAGACTGTGAGCTCCTTGAGGGCAGGGACTGACATCTGCCTTTCTTTGTATCCCCAACCCTTAGCTCATAATTGTAAATAAAAATGTCAATGATAAAAATTTAGGACTTACTGAATACTTCACAAGACATGACCGTTGACTAGAATTATACATCAGAACTTCACAGTCCTTCATGAACTGATAGACCATGACTGATGCCTCTCTACCTTTGAATCAACTGACCTATTCCCTATGCCCAAGGTTCATTTTCCTGTCTTTGTATCTGCCCCTCCTCCCCTGTGCCAGTGCTCCTCACCCCTCAGAGCCCCCAGTTCCTTTCACAGCTCAAGGCTACCTCCTATGAGCCATTTCTCCTGATTTCATATTTGTTAGTATTGTCCCCCTCAAAAAACTACTTTGTGCTTTTTTTTTATATGCTTATCTGTCTATCCCAGAATAAAGTAAGCTCTTTGAAGACAAAGTCTGGTTATTATTTGTCTCTGTGTCCTCAGATCCAGCACAATTCCTGTCATATTTGAGGGAGGGTCCAGACCTAAGATTTCTTAGGTCTAGAGAGCTCTCAGTGAGAAAACTTTCTATCAGTGTGGATCAGTATGTTTTCTTCAACCCAAATAACTGGCCCTCACTGACGGCCAACAACAGGTCTTGGCCCGAACCTCATTTGTCCCTTGTTTTGGCTCAGGATGCTCAGAGTGGATTAATAGTAATTGGTTTCTATTTTGGCCAGAAACCCTATGGGTCTTCCCCCTATCCCATCCCTCAGATTTATTATTTATTCATTTTCCTTTTGGACTAGATAAAAGAGGTCATTTCTTTGCCTCATTTCTTATCTAGTCTTTTTTTTTGTGGGTCAAGTGAGGGTTAAGTAACTTGCCAGAGTCATACAGCTAGTAGAGTGGCAAGTGTCTGAGGTCAGATTTGAACTCAGGTCCTCCTGAAGCCAGGTGGGTGCTTTACCTCTGCGCCAGCTAGCTGCACTTGATTGATGACTTTTCACAGCCCTTCTTCACCTTAAATCTAATTCATTGCAAATCTTGATATCACCTCCAGATGTCATGGTCCTCTTCCAGAACGAACAAGAACAACAGCGTGTCTCCTGCAAAGTACAATGTTAGAGAATTCTGGACACTAAAGGGTTAATGTGACTTGCCCCAGTGGTTACATAAGCAGTATGTGTCAAGGCAGGATTCAATCTGGATTGTCCTAACTCTCAAGTTAGCTTGCCATGAGTCACATAAAAAGGTCTAAATCAAAACGAATTGAGTTCATTGAATTGAACTTTGATCATTACTCACATTAATTGGACCAAGTGAAAGAGCTAATTGCTTACTCCTTTGGCATTCCTTTTTTCTCTCATTTGATTAAGCAAAGTTCACTCCGGTTATAAAACCAAATAACAACATAAGTAGTTTTTGTTTGATTTCTTTGAGCAGTCCAATGGCATGCCCTATTATTTACTATGAAACTCTTGTAAGTTTGTTCAACTCTCAAGATTAAAAGTACTAAGATCCACTTGTCTGCCAGACTGTTCCCAGTCAAGCATGTTGATTTGATGTCAAATAGCCCAAGCAACACTATGATCTAGCAGAAGGGGAAGGGGGCAATGGACCAGACTTCAAATCCCATCTCTTCTCCATAGTACAAAAGAAAAAAAAGCACTAGCTTTGGAATTAGACATTCTAATTCTGCTTCTGCTACTCACTACTTGTGTTCCCCTCTCAGGGCCTTAGACACTTGACCTATAAAATACAAGAATTGGTCTTGGTGAGTTCTAAGATCCCTCACAGCTCAAAGTTTATGAGCCTAGGGTCATGGTTCCCAATCATTCATTTAGCAAATTTTGTAACCCAAACAGGTCGGAAGTTCTGTCAAAAGCTGGGGGGGGGGGGGGCCAGCTAGGTGGTACAGTGGATAGAGCACCAGCCCTGGAGTCAGGAGGACCTGAGTTCAAATCTGACCTCAAACACTTAACACTTACTAGCTGTGTGACCCTGGGCAAGTCACTTAACCCAAAATGCCTCAAAAAAAAAAAAAAGCTGGTGAGGGATGGGAGGGAGCAATTGTCAAGGAAAAGAGGCTGTATGCCAGCAGACAGGCTCCCCAAGCTCCGACTTTTCCTCTTGCTTGGCCCCAGGAGACTCTCCTCTCCAGAAACACTGGTAAGGCAGCTTTGGAAAACCTCACAACTGGTGAGACAGCCCAGGGAGCTGGCAACACCATGGGAAGAAGATTATATTTCAGGAGATGGAGATGATGGAGATAGTTTCTCTTTCATGTTGATTTTGTGCAGTGAAATGTTGTAACTATAAAATGATAATTATCAATTTCCAAATTCCAGATGTGGAAGAGGACATTCTATTTTTTTGTGGGGGGCAATGGGGGTTAAGTGACTTGCCCAGGGTCACACAGCTAGTAAGTGTCAAGTGTCTGAAGCCTGATTTGAACTCAGGTCCTCCTCAATCCAGGTCTGGTGCTTTTATCCACTGTGCCACCTAGCAGCCCCAAATAGAAACCTTTTTTTTCAGGGCAATGAGAGTTACATGATTTGTCCAGTGTCATACAGCTAGTAAGTGTCAAGTGTCTGAGACTGGGTTTGAACTCAGGTCCTCCTGAATCCAGGGCTGGGGCTTTATCCATTGCGCCACCTAGCTGCCCCCCTAGAATACAAAATTCTAAGCAAGAGATTTTGGGAAATTTTAGAAACATAATCATACCCTGTATCAAGGGCTTTTAATCTGATTTATATTTCAGGGGGCCCATAAACTTATTTTTAAAATATTTTTATTCAAATTCAATATAATTTATTGTATTTTGTATTTATTGTGTTATAATACTATAAGGGAAGTAGGTGGCACAGTGGATAGAGCACTACAGGCATGGAGTCAGAAAGACACATCTTCATGAGTTCAAATCTGGTCTCAGACACTAAACTAGCTGTGTGACCCTGGAAGTCAGCTACTCTGTTTGCCTCAATTTTCTCAATTTCCTGTAAAAGTGAGCTGGAGAAGGAAATGGTAAATCACTCCAGTATCTTTGCCAAGAAACCTCAATGAGGCCACAAAGAGTTGAACACACCTGAATAAAATTATTCAACATAAGTATTTCCATTTAATTGTCTTCCTTTCAATTATAATGCTATGTATTGCAGCCTGGAAACAGTGCCCCACTATAAGGAGCTAAAAGTCAAGTAAAAGAAAGGCAAGATGAGCAGAGTAAGGTGAGGACCATAGAAAGTTTCTTCAGTAACAGGAAGACCAAGGGGCACCCTCAGAGGAAGATGTCAACATCAGGGCCCCTATATCTAAAGCTTCCAAGAAAAATATGAATTGGTTTCAGGCCATAAAGGCACTCAAAAAAGAACTTTGAAGATAAAGTTAGAGAGGTAGAGGAAAAAATGGAAAGAGAAATGAGGGGGGTGCAGGAAAGGCATGAGAAAAAAGTCAACAGCTTGAAAAGCCAAATGGAAAAGCTTTCTGATGAAAATAATTGCCTAAGAATTAGGATTGAACAAATGGAAGCCAGTGACTTTATGAGAAACCAAGACACAATAAAGCAAATCCAAATGAATTAAAAAAAATAGAGGGCAATGTGAAATATCTTCTGGGGAAAACTGCTGACCTGGAAAATAGGTCCAGGAGAGATAATAGAGCTTAGACATGATCTTCCAAGATATTCTCAGGGGAAATTGCCCTGAAATTCTAGAATAAGAAGCTAAAATAGAAATTGAAAGAATCCACAGATCACCTCCAGAAAGAAATCCCAAAAGGAAAACTCCTAGGAATATTATAGCAAAATTCCAGAGCTCTCAGGTCAAGGAGAAAATATTGCAAGCTGCCAAAAAGAAAGAATTGAAGTACTGTGGAGCCCCAGTCAGGATAGCACAAGATCTAACAGCTTCTACATTAAAGGACCGGAGGGAATGGAATATGATATTCCAGAGGGAAAAGGAATTGGGATTACAACCAAGAATCACCTACCCAGCAAAACTCAGCATAATCTTTCAACGGAAAAAATGGGACTTTAATGAAAAAGAAGACTTTCAGATATTTGTGATGAAAAGACCTGAACTGAATAGCAAATTTGACTTTCAAATACAAGACCCTAGAGAACTATAAAAAATTGGAGCTGGGGGACATGCCTGGGGTCATACAGTGCGTGACTGTCTTGTGTCTGAGGCCGGGTTTTGTTTGGGATCCCCCTGGGACCAGGGGTGATGTTTTGTCTACTGTGTCACCTAGCTTCCCTATGATGACATCTTTAGGGTTAAATTGAGGAGTAAGGGGAATGCACTGGGGGAGGGGAAAGGGCAGAGGTGAAATCCTACAAGAAAGAAACAGGAAAAGGCTTATGGAGTGGGGGAAGAGATGGGAGAGGAGCAGGGCAGTAAATGAATTTTACATTCATCATAAATGGCTCAAAGACCTTTAACTCATCAGAGTTGCCTCAAGGAGGGACTAACACACACACCCAACTGGGTGGAGTAATGTATTTAATCTGGGCATTAAATGAGCCTAACACTCATCAGAATTGGCTCAAAAACCTCAATCTCAGCAGAATTGGCTCAAGGAGGAAATAATGTATACACTCAATTGGGTAGAGTAATCTCTCTAACCCTGAAGGAAAATAGGAGGGGAAGGGGATAAAGAGAGAGGGGCAAAAGAAGGAAGAGCAGAGTGGGGGAGGGGACAGACAGAAGCAAATCCCTTTTGAAGAGTGATAGGATAAAAGAATAGGGATAATAGAATAAATATTATGGGAAGGGAATGGGATAGAAGGGAAACAGTTAACAATAGTAATCATGAAAAAGAGAAAAGGGAGGAAATTGTACAAAATAATTATAGCAACTCTTTGCGGAGGCTAAGAATTGAGAATCAAGGGAATTCCATCAATTGAGGAATGATGGAGAAAGCTGTGCTATCTGATTGTAGTGGATGGTCTATGTGCTACAGGAAATACACAACAGGAAGATCCCAGAAAAAACCTGGAAGACTAATGAACATTGATGTATAGTGAAAGTGAGCAGAGCTGGAAGGACATTGTGTATAGTGACAGCAGTATTGATTCAATGAGCAATTGTGAATGCAACTGCTCTCAGCAATGCAATGATCCAAGACAATCCAAGGACTAATGAGGAAGATTACTATCCACCCCCATAGAAAGAACTGATAAAAAGAACCTTGTGGATTGTACATATATAACCTGGTGCAATCTTGTGGAGGGGGAGGAAAGGGAGGGAGGGAGAAAAATTTAGAACTCTAAATTTATGAAAATGAATGTTGAAAACTACCCTTACATGTAACTGGAAAAAATAAAATAAATGTTCATTGCTAAAAAAAAAATAAATGCTATGTATTTTACTTTATGAATTTTAAAACACTATTCTGAGAAGGGGTCCACAGGCTTCAGTCTGCCAAATGAGCAGACACACAGGAAAAAATAAAATTTAAGAACCTCTTCCTTAGATTAATGAAACAATCAATCCTAAGCCAAACAAACCCCAAGGATAAATGAAAATGTTTATAACTCTTTTCAAATTAGCAAAGTATGGGAATCCAAGGAGCTGCCTATAAATTGGGGAGTGGCTGAAGAAGTTATGGTGTATGAACTCGAAGGAACACTATTGTGCTATAAGAAATGATGAAGGATGTGGCTTCAGAAAAACCTGGGAAATTTTGTACAAAGTGAAGTGAGCAAAACCAGGAGAGCAAGTTGTATGGTGTCAAAATTGTGTACAGGGGGCAGCTAGGTGGCACAGTGGATAAAGCACTGGCCTTGGGTTCAGGAGGACCTGAGTTCAAATCCAGCCTCAGATACTTGACACTTACTAGCTGTGTGACCCTGGGCAAGTCACTAACCCTCATTGCCCTGCAAAAAGAAAAGAAAGAAACAAAATAAACAAACAAACAAAAATTGTGTACAGGAAACAATTTTGCAAGACTCAGCAACTCTGATCAGTGTAATGACCAAGAGTGAATTCAGAGAACTCATGATGAAACATGCTCCCCATATTCTGATACATTCACAGAACGCAGCAGGAGACAGATATTTTGGGGAATGTGGCCAATAAGGAAATTGTTTGGCTTGACTATGCATTTTTGCAACAGAAGTTTTCTCAGTTGGGGTGGGGTTTGGAGGGAAGGAGAAAAAACAGACTTTTGCTCGTTAAAAAAAATTGATTTTTAAAAGAACCCCTGACCTGGATCAATTTTGAACTTGGCAACAAGTTTTTTGTTTTGTTGATGATTAAACTAGCTTAGCATGAGGGAAGAGGGGTAAAGAATGGGAGGGTTGTGAGTGGGTGTGAGTGGGAGGAATTTTGAAGAATCCTCTGGGTTAGTGAATTGAATATAGCACCACCATGTGGGTGAATTATATATTACCCTCTTTGCGGGTTTAAAAAGACATTTTGTCTTACTGTAGGTTCATAAAGAAGGCATCACATGAAATTTGTCCAGCCACTCTTGAAAGAAGTTTGAACTAGTGCTTAAAACACATTCGAGATAGTCATAACCCTTTGATTCAGAGATTTCATTGTTAGGCATATATCCCAAGGAAGTCGGAGAAAGAAAGAAATGCCCTATATACACCAAAATATTCATAACAGCATTTTTGTGTGTGTGTGGTAATAGTAGCAAGCAAAAAATAGTAGCAAGGAACTGGAAATAAAGGAGAGGCCTATAAATAGGGAATGGCTATACAAATTATAGTACATAGATGTAATAGAATATGACTACACTGTCATATGATATAGAGTCCAGAAAAGCATGGAAAGTTATATGAACTAATGTAAAAAGTAAAATAAATGTTAGGTGAAACAATACATACAAGGATTACATTTCCAATGCAAATGAGAAACAGTAGCAACAGAAAATTGAAATTGAATATTGAATAAGTATAATAACAAAGCCTGATCCCAAATAAGAGATGAGAAAATGCACACCTCTTCCCTTCTTTGTAGACTTGGGGTTCTATAGCAGTAGAATATTGCATATACTATCAGACTCAATTGATACATGTAGTAGTTTACAAAGATGCTTTTTCCCCTCTGTCTTTTTAATTCTTTCCCACAGAATTTTTTTTTAAATCACAGAATTTGGGAGTTGGAATCATCTCAGTAAGTCACCTGGTCCTATACCCTATAGGAAACTTCTGGGTAGGTAGGTGACATAGTGGATAAAAGCACCAGCCCTGGGATCTGGCCTCAGACACTTGACACTTACTAGCTGTGTGACCCTGGACAAGTCACTTAACCTCATTGCCTCACTAAAAAAAAAAAAAAAAAAAAAAGGAACTTCCCTATAATACATCGGACAAGTCTGGCATTCAGCCTATCCTTGAAGAACAAGGAAGTACAAGGGGAAACGAACCCATCATCATTGTACTTTTGGAGTGCTCCAGGCATTAGGAAGCTTGCTTGGCATCAAACCTAAATTTGTCATTTTACTGCCTGCACCCATTGCTCTTGACTCTGTCATCCAGGGTCAAGTAGAATAAACCTAATGCCTTTTCCCTTCAAATGCTTGAACTCAGTTATATCCATCCACCCACCCCCAAATCTTCTCTTCTCCAAGCTAACGTCCTCAAGTCCTCTGACTGAGCCTCATTCGACACAAACTGAAGGCCCGTTGATATCCTGGTTTCTCTCCTCTGAATGTTCTGAATGTTCTTGTCAATGTCCTTCTTAAGCCATCATGGTGAGAACTGAACACAAGACATCAGATGAGGTCTGAGCAGGGCACAGGACGGAAGCCACACCTCTTACGTCACATTGCTGACTTTGTGACAAGGATGGCTCTCCGGGGAGGGTAGGAGAGGGGAGGATGGGCAAGTATGTATTTGGGTAGAAGGTTATGTCAAAACACAAGTTATTTTTTGTTAACCGATGAGGTAGATAAACAACCATACCTCAGCTCCCTCTCATCCTCTCATCCTTTCTCATTGGTGAGTTCCTCCAGGAGATTCCATTTGGGGAAGGCATCTAGACCAGCCCAATCTTCATTCCCCTCTGCTTCTAACTCTTGACCATGACCCATTCCCCTATAAGTTCCTTCCCCCCACCTCAAGGACCCATTTTAGCTCTTTTTATGAGTTATTCTTTCCCAAGTTAGAGTGTAAGCTCCTCGAGGGCAGTGACTAACTTTCTTTCAGCTTGTATTGTATCCCCAGCTCTTAGGCACGATGCCCAGAACATAGTAAGTATTTCATAAATTCTGTTTTCCACTGTGTGCACAATGTAAGTTTGTTATTGCTATTGCAGTGCCCCAAGTATTACACAGGACACCCCCGAGGATCTCAAAAAAACTACATAAGACAAATTCATAAGTTTAATCTGTACCACTTTCTCTACTACTTTCTTAAGTCTAGACAATCAACAAAACAATCGATCAAGCCCTGATTTGTGGATTAGTGTTTGTGGATTTCCCAAGTATAATGCTCACACTGAACACTAAAGAACAGCTCAAACATCCAGTCTGAGCTGACCCCAGCACCCTCCTGATGTCCTCAAGGGGTTACATGGAGCCTATTAGACCTGTGTCACCCTAATAACAATCGTGACAACACTCATATTACTAAAGACAATGTAAAGCCTTGCCTACCTCCTCCACACCTCCGCATTTGCTGGCTATTGAGGCTACAAAGTGAGACGTATAGAGCGGTAATAAGTATAGAAGACATTTGCTATAAAGAGGACAGTGGTCAGAAGGGGGACTCTGGTCCTATCCTGGCCAGACTTTAAAAGGGGCCAAATGTTGTCTGGTGGTTGATTCTCTAGTTTCTGGGTTTGACTGTTTCACGTCAGGAAGAGATGTGGCTAAAGAGACAAAGCTAGGAGACACAGTGGGTAGAGGATTGTATCTAGAATCAGAAAGACCTGAATTCAAATCCAACCTCAGACACTTACTGAGTGTGTGACCCTGGGCAAGTCACTTCTATGCCTCAGATTCCCCATCACTAAAATAGGAAGAATACTAGGACCTACCTCCCAGGATTATTGTGACGCTCAAATAAGATATTTATAAAGGGATGTGCAAATCTTAATACATGCTATTATCATTATTATAAGAATGGGTTAACATACCTATTGGATTGGATAATAGGACAGCAGAGGAAAATGACAAATGTTGTGGGGGATGGGGGGAAATGAGACATTAATACACTCTTGGTAAAGTTGAAAACTGATTTGGCAGCTAGGTGGTATAGTGGATAAAGCACCAGCCCTGGATTCAGGAGGATCTGAGTTAAAATCCAGCCTCAGATGACACTTACTAGCTGTGTGACCCTGGGTGAGTCACTTAACCCTCATTGCCCCACCTAACAAAAAGCAAACCAAAAAAAAAAAAAAAGTGTTACACAGTATTATGATCTCCACACTCAATTGTAGTGTTACCAAAGTATTGGTGCTTCTCGGACAAAGGGAACATGAATACTATCTGTTACTAAAGTATTACTACTTCTAGGGTAGAAATAACAAGTAACAGGAATACTACTTGTTACTATAGTAATCAATACTCCTAGGATAACAATAACAATTAATAGAACAGGACATCTAGGTGACACAGTGGATAAAGCACCAGCCCGGAATTCAGGAGGACCTGAGTTCATATGTGGCTTCAGACACTTGACATGTACTAGCTGTGTGACCCTTGGGCAAGTCACTTAACCCTCGTTGTCCCACCAAAAAAAAACAAAACAAAACACAAAAAATAACAATAGGAATACTATTTGTTACTAAACTATCAATACTCCTAGGATAACAATAACAATGAATAGGAATGCTTGTTACTATAGTATCAATACTTCTTGGATAGAAGTAACAAGTAACAGGAATACGGCTTGTTACTACAGTATCAATACTTCTAGGATACCAATAACAATCAATAGGGATACTATTTGTTATTAAACTATCAATACTTCTAGGATAACAATAACAATCAGTAGGAATACTGCCTGTTCCTAAAGTATCAGTGCTTCTAGGATAACAGTAACAAGTAACAAGAACACTGTTTGTGACTAAAGTATTAATGCCTTAGGAGATGAAAAGCAGTAGGCAAAGACAACTTCGATATACTGATTACCATCAAAGTATTTTTCCCTTCAACGTAAACAATAGGAACCCCATTAAGAACAGCTATTATTGGAGGACAGCTAGGTGGCACAATGGATAAAGCACTGGCCCTGGATTCAGGAGGACCTCAGTTCAAATTTGGCCTCAGACACTTGACCCCACGCAAGTCACTTAACCCTCATTGCCCCACCAAAAAAAAAAAAAAAAACCACAGCTATTATTAATGGAAATATTGAGTCAACCCAATTCAATCCCACACACATTTATTAAGCACTTACCATGTGTAAGGCACTTTTATCAGTGTTGGAGCACTTTGAGGACAGCTAAAAGAATCAGCCATACTGACTAGAGCAATACAAGGGAACAAAGAAGACAAGGGTTCAAATTATGGCTCTGCTGCTTACTCCCTGTGTATTCTGGGCCAGGCCTAGCTCAGTGATTCAGGTTCAAGGTTAGAATGCAATGAGGTGGGGGCAGCTAGGTGGCGCAGTGGATAGAGCACTGGCCCTGGAGTCAGGAGTACCTGAGTTCAAATCCTGCCTCAGACACTTAACACTTACTAGCTGTGTGACCCTGGGCAAGTCACTTAACCCCAATTGCCTCAATTAAAAAAAAAGAAAGAAAGAATGCATGAGGTACTATTGAACCATTAAATGTAACAAAAACAACTTTGCATCTATAAGATCAAAAAAAAGTTATGATTGGGGCAGCTAGGTGGCACAGTGGTAAAGCACGGACCCTGGATTCAGGAGCACCTGAGTTCAAATCCGGCCTCAGACACTTAACACTTTCTAGCTGTGTGACCCTGGGCAAGTCACTTAACCTTCATTGCCCTGCAAAAATAAAAAATAAAATACTTCCTTTGGATGAATTCTGAAATGGGAATTCAACCAAAGCCTCTGGCGTATTAACTCCCCATAGGCTGGCCCATTTATGCCTCAGGGGCAAGGAAGCCAAATGAATCATTCTAACCATAGTCACCCAGGCCAACCAAATCCCAACAATAGCATTGCTGTCCCCATAAAGAGAAACCATAGGTACATAAAACTGTTACCACTATGCTAAGTGACTATGGGAAGTTGTTCACTTTTCTGCATGTCAGTATCCTCTAGAAAATAAGATGATCTCTAAGGTCCCTCATAGGCAGCAAGGAGGTGCCCGCAGTCAGGAAGACTCATCTTCCTAAATTCAAATCTGGTCTCAGACACTAGCTATGAAGCCCTGGGCAAGTCACGTCACCCTGTTTGCCTCAGTTTTCTCATCTGTAAAATGAGCTGGAGATGGAAATGACAAATCACTCTAATATCTTTGCCAAGAAAATCCTAAATGAGGACATGAAGGGTCAAACATGACTTGAAAACAATTGAACATTGTGTGACCCTGGGAAAGTCACTTAACCCTCATTGCCCCACAAAAAACAACAACAACAACAATAAAAATACAATTAAACAACAAGGTTCCTTCTAACTTGACAGTCTTTGATCAAATTCTTTAATTCCAGCTGTGATATTCAATAAGATCCCTCCAATTTTTTTTTTTTGCAGGGCCATGGGGGTTAAGTGACTTGCCCAGAGTCACACAGCTAGTAAGTGTCAAGTGTCTGAAGCCAGATTTGAACTCAGGTACTCCTGAATCCAGGACCAGTGCTTTATCCACTGCGCCACCTAGCTGCACCCCCTCCAATTTTATAAAATAGGGTAACCTATGTGAAATGTTTTGCAAACCTTCTAGCATTATATAAATGCTATTGTTATTATTAATTATTAGTATTATTTTCTTTCCTAACTCTGACTCTTTTTTTTTTTTGGTGAGACAATTGGGGTTAAGTGACTTGCCCAGGGTCACACAGTTAGTGTCAAGTGTCTGAGGTCGGATTTGAACTCAGGTCATCCTGACTCCAGGGCCAGTGCTCTATCCACTGCATCACCTAGCTGCCAACATTTTATGCTTTATGATCCAAGGTCTCTTTCAATGCTAACTTTTTTTTTTTTAGTGAGGCAATGAGGGTTAAGTGACTTGTCCAGGGTCACGCAGCTAGTAAGTGTTAAGTGTCTGAGGCCGTATTTGAACTCAGGTACTCCTGACTCCAGGGCCAGTGCTCTATCCACAGCACCACCTAGCTGCCCCCTCAATGCTAACATTTTGTGTTCTCTTTCAACATTCTAGGTTCTAAAGTCCCTTCCAATGATGACATCTTAAGTTCTACAGTCCCTCCCAGTTCCTACATGTGACTATGGGGACTGTTTCTGCCTCTGTTATTAGTCCCAGGGGAAAGCTGGGCAATACAGTGGATAGAGTGCAGGCCCTGAAGCGAAGAAGATTGGAATTCAAATCCAGCCCTAGCCATTTCTTAGCTGTGTGACCATGGGCAAGTCACTTAATGCTATTTGCCTCAGTCATCTATAAAATGAGTTAGAAAAGGAAATGACAAACCCCTCCAATATCTTTGCCAATAAAAACCCCAAATGGGGTCATGAACGGTCAGATAGGACTAAATAACAACAAAACTAAATAACAACAAAAGACATTCCCAGTGCTTAGTACAATGCCTAGCATATGCTAAGTGCTTAATAAATGCTCATTGACTTGACGAAGGACTTTCCTAGCTCTGACATTTCATGTTTCAAGGTACCTTCCAGCTGCATTTTATCTTCTAAATCAATCTCCTAAAACTGCTCTCTCCCCTTTATCCACATTTACACACACATACACACACACACACACACACACACACACACACACACCCCACAATCCTTTCTGTCTGAGAATGCCTCCCATTTACACTGAATATATCAAGTATGTAAATAGGTATTTCCATGTCTCCCCTCACTGGAATGTGAAGTGTGAGATTGTGTTTTTGTCCAATGCTTAGCACAGTGCCTTGCACATAGCAAGCAAATATTTTCCTGCTATCCAATAGTAAATGCTTAATAAATGCTTATTGACTGACTGATGATAAACCTCAAAGCACTTAATAAGAACAAGTTATTATTGTATTTACTTCCACTCTTGGGTGAATTGTTGTGCTCATCCATGTGGATCCTGCCTCCACAGATGGAAGCATATTACCACCCATCTATGTCTTCTCACTCTCTGCTGTTCTTGTCTATATCCTCCAATAAATCCTCCAAGGTGTTCCACCCTACAGTATGAAGGTTTTCCTCTGGACCTTTTATGAATTAATGAATAAAAGTAGAACACCTTAAGCATCCATCAGTCATCTCTTCTGTTTGAACCACCCATCTGTCATCTCCTGCATTTGCTATATCACCAACCCAATTCCTTTTTCCTTTGGGCATGACCTTAATAATGTCTTTTCTGCCATTTCTTGTGAGGCCAAGTTATCATTACTAACATGCTGGGGCCTGCTTGCCTACAGCCACTCTTGGCCTTTGCATTACCCACAATTCCAAATCTTCTGAGATCCTCCATGACTCATTGCCATATGACATCTGTCAGTGATGGACTTCTGATGTTTCATGAATCAGTCAGACCCCAGCCCTGCTACATATTCAGTTCAGGGCTTGGAGCGAATCCCTCCATGTCTCAGTTAGTCATTCAGTCAATAAACATTTATTACAAACACCTACTATGTGCCAAGCTAAATGCTGGGGGTACAAATATGGAAGAAGAAAAAAAGATAGTCCCTGCCCTCAAGGAACTTACAATCTAGTTTATGATCTAATGAGATAAGACAATATCCAGAAGGAAATTGTATGGGGCAGCTAGGTGGTGCAGTGAATAAAGCACTGGCCCTGGATTTAGGAGGACCTGAGTTCAAATCCAGCCTCAGACACTTGACACTTACTAGCTGTGTGACCTTGAACAAGTCACTTAACCCTCATTGTGCTGCCAAAATAAACAAATAAAAAATAGAAGGAAGCTATAAAGGAGTATATTGGAAGTAAGGGGTGGAGAAGAACAAAGAAGTCCAAAAGAGTTCAGCCAGTAGGAAATGTCCCTGGACTTCATTTTCCCCATCTGAACATGGGGGTGTTGATTCAAAGGTCTTCATCCCCAAATTCTCTGATCCTCTTATGTGGTCAATGCGGGTGACCTTTCCCCTGATGCTAATCCTCACCTCTCTGCAGAATTATTCACCACACTCTGGATGACTTTGTGATGCAACTCTCTGAAATCAGCTTGACTCATCACCAGGTGAGAGGTACCCAGCCTATTTCTGGGTTCATGTGCCAGGCTTGTCAACATGCTCAGGAGTGTCAGACTTAAAATTTGGCTGCCAGAACCTTGGAGAGTCCAGGATCACAATCATGATGAAGTGCTAAAGACAGACTTTGAGGGACTTTATCTATGCTGTTTTTTGTTTGTTTGTTTGTTTGCTTGCTTGCAGGGCAGTGAGGGTTAAGTGACTTGCCCAGAATCACACAGCTACTAAGTGTCAAGTGTCTGAGGCTGGATTTGAACTCAGGTCCTCCTGAATCCAGGGCGGGTGCTTTATCCACTGCAGTGCCACTTAGCTGCCCTGTCTATGTTTTTAAAAAGATGGAATCAGGGAGCAGCTTGAGAATAGGGGACACATGGCGACAGTGATCCGGTGACACTGGCCTCCCAGCTCTTCCTCCTATAAGACGCCCTATCATCTATCTCCATGCGTTTTCCCTGACTGTCCCCCCATGCCTGGGCTGCTCTCCCTCTTCATCTCTGCCTCCCACCTTCCCTGGATTACTTCAAGTCCCAGCTAAAATCCAACCTTCTACAGGATGGCTTTTCTGATCTCCCTTCATTTGAGTGCCCTCCCTCTGGTGATGACCTCCTCTTTCTGCTGTATATAATTTCTTTGTAGGTTGGTTGTTCTTGTCCTTCTTGCTAGAAAAGGATCAAAATGACATCACGAGGGGGCAGCTAGGTGGTGCAGTGGATAAAGCACTGACCTTGGATTCAGGAGGACCTGAGTTCAAATCCAGCCTCAGGCACTTGACACTAGCTGTGTGACCCTGGGCAAATCACTTAACCCTCACTGCCCTGCAAAAAAAAAAAAAAATGACATCACTAGATTGGGGCCAATGTACAGTGTGTCCAACTGTGGTTGATCAGACTGCTATGAGCTCAGAAGGCCCTACCACAGGTCAGGCACAAATAATCCACTTGAACATTTGGAGTGGAGATGGCTCTACATCTGTGCATCTTGCATTTCTTTGGAGCTACTGCGATTCTGCTTTGCTTAGGAAGCACAGTGCCTTCTTTGATGCAGTCATACTACGCTGGATGGTCCTGTACCAGCATCTCCTTTTCCATGCCAGGGATTCCAAAGCTTTTGAGAGAGACCTTGAGAGGATCCTTGTATCACTTCTGACCTCCATGTGAACACTGGCCTTGTGGGAGTTCTCTGCAAAATAGTCCTTTAGGCAAATGTACATTCGGTGTTCAAACAACATGGTCGGCCCATCAGAATGGTGCTCTCTGCAGTAGACAAAAAGGACTGTGGGGGCTGTGTATGTATGTGCATGTGTGTGTGTGTGTGTGTGTGTGTAAATGTGGATAAAGGGGAGAGAGCAGTTTTAGGAGATTGATTTAGAATAGTATTCTGATAGTTCAGCTCAAGAGAGAACCTCATTGTACCTTATCTTGCCAGGGGATTTTCAGAATCTTCCTAAAACAAAGCAAATGGAAGCAATTCATATTCCTGGCATGGTGCCATGATGAATGGAAAATCCCCAAGAGAAATAGCTTCTGGGTAATTAATAATCAATTTATTAATTAGGCTAACCAGCAATCAATAAACTGATGGTCAGTGGTTTCTCCTGGTAATCAAAGACAAAGCCATGGAGAGCCTGAGAGTCATAAATACTTTTGTAAAAAGGAATGCCCCTAGGGGTAGCTAGGTGGTGAAGTGGATAGAGGACTGGCCCTGGAGTCAGGAGAACCTGAGTTCAAATCCAGCCTCAGATACTTGACACTTACTAGCCATGTGACCCTGGGCAAGTCACTTAACCCCAATTGCCTCACAAAAAAGGGGGGGGGGAATGCCCCTGACAAGTAAAAATCAACCCTGACTGGTAGACCTTTAATGAGAAGGTGGGCTAAAAGTCTTCAGCTTCTACTACTGAGAGCAAGGCTCAATCATGAGACTCAGCCACATCCAGCAATCTGGACAGAGGAATCCATCTCCATCCAGACCGCTCTGGTTGGTTTTCTCTCGTGCTGGTAAGCTGTCCAGTTTTCACAGGCACACAACAATGAGGTCCACAGAATGGCTCTATAGAACTTCAGTTTAACTAAATATCTCTTCTCTCCCATACTTTCCTTCAGAGTCTCCCAAACATTGTGCTAGCTCTGGCAGTATGTGTGTCTACCTCATCATCTGTGTGTACATCCCTGGGAAGTATATTGCCAAGATAAGTGAACTTATCCACAGCATTCCAAATCTCTCCATTTGCTGTAACCAGTGATTCTACAAAAAGATGGTGCAATGCTGGGTGGTAGAGAATTTGTTTTATTGGTGGTGTGAGGCCAAAAGTAGCACAAGTCCCAGAGAAGCAATCCAGTTTCTATTGCATCTCAGCCTCACTTAACCTCTGTCTGTCTCCTTTTCCTCAACTGTGAAATGGGGATAATAACAGCACCTACCTCACAGAATTGTTATAATATATCTATATATCTATATCTATCTATCTATCTATATCTATCTATCTATCTATCTATATGTATATATATATGTGTATATATATATATGTGTGTGTGTGTGTGTGTATATATATATATATATATAGTGGATGGCAGGTAATCTCTAAGGGAAGGATACCAGCTGTGGGGAAAAATAGGAAAAGTCTCCTGGAGAAGGAGGGATTGAGCTGAGCCATGAATGCACTTGGGGAAACCTGAACTTAGAGATGGAAGTTAAGAGGGAGACCAAGGTGGGAGGTGAGATGTCATGTGCAGAATAGCAAGGAGGGCAGTGTAGCCTGAGCATAGAATGCATGGAGGGGAGCAACTGTCTTAGAAAATTAGACAAGAAAAAGAAAAGAAAAGAAAAGAAAATTAGACAAGAAGGAAGAGGCCGGAATGGAAAGGGCTTTAAATGCCAAACAGAGAAGTCTATGTTTTATCATGGACATAACAGGGAACCACTGGAATATATTAAGTCTAGAGATAGCATGTGCTGGGAGCAGTTAGGTGGCACAGTGGATAAAGCACCAGCTCTGGATTCAGGAGGACCTGAGCTCAAATCTGGCCTCAGACACTTGACACTTACTAGCCGTGTAACCCTGGGCTAGTCACTTAACCCCACTTGCCTCACAAAAACAACAACAACAACAAAAGTAAATTTGTTCAAGGTCGTTGAGCATATCTCTGCTGTGGGACATTAAAAACAAAGGGGTCGGGGCAGCTAGGTGGCACAGTGGATAAAGTACTGGCCCTGGATTCAGGAGGTCCTGAGTTCAAATCCAGCCTCAGACACTTAACACTTACTGACTGTGTGACCCTGGGCAAATCACTTAACCCCAACTGCCTCAGCCCAAAACAAAAACAAAACAAAAGGGGGTCAGTCCCCTTCTTTATGGGAAATAAGTCAAAGACAGACATCACAGTGAATTCACAGCAAGTTCAGGGGAGTGGTTGTCTAGGGCCTTCCCCCTAGAACTACAAGGACTCCAGGGAGACCCAACTCAGAAAACCAAGACTTTGGGAGCTCCAGTGACATGCTATCTGAACTCTCAGAAGCAAATATAAATGCCAGTTGATGATGATGGTAATGTTACAATCACTAGGCCTCCAGGCTGCTAATGATTTCATTCCCTGATCTTTCTACTATATTCCTGCTGAACTGAAGCAATATTTACAGAACAATATGAGGTGGATAGAGATATGCTGGTAAATATTTAACAACCAGCCTCTCCCAGGGGGGAAAAAAATGTATTCAAGCACTCTTAAATTTAATCTTCATCATTAAGATTTTTTCCACAACCTTCTTAAGTCTAGACCATACCAAAAAATTATAAATCATACCCGATTTGTAACATATTCTCATATCAGAGGTGTAAATTTTCACAGGGAAAACATAACAATTATTAGAGCTTACTGCAGCACACCCCTCTATATAGGGAATACAGTGAAGACAGTCGGAGCGAGGCCTGGATGTCATGGCGATTCAGACAACCCCAGACGTGGACAAACATTTAGACAGAGATGCAGAGATACAGGGGTGCACTCTGAGATGGAGAGCCATGAAAAAACAGAGACACCCTCAGAGATACACACAGAAGGACCTACAGGGAATTCCCGAAGAATGAGGACTTAGGAAAGTCCATTGTATTAACCAAGTAGCTCATAGTTGGAGATAGCAGTTTCAGCCCTTTGATACCGTCTCTGAATGTGCATTGAACTTTCTGACCCATCAGTATTAAGGCCATGTGTCTGAGTTTTGCTTTTATTGTGTTTTCTAACAGAGCGAGAATGAATGTTATGTACTTAGGGACCTAAGTTTAATTTAAGTGGTGCATTAGATATTGTTGTTGTTGTTTGTCCTTCACTCTTGAAGAGGACTGGGATATGAGATGATGTCATGACTTGTATTGAATTGGTGTTAAGTGAGGGAGGGCTGTGCAAAGGTCACCAACCTCACTCTCTCCTCCAGAGCCACCTGGGTCCAGTGGCAAAATATAAATCCAGATAACCGGAGATGGCCCCAGATGTTTAAGGTAAGTGGGGTTAAATGACTTGCCCAGGATCACACAGGTAGTAAATGTCTGAGTTGAAATCTGAGTTCAGGTCCTCCCAACTTCAGGACCAGTGCTCTATCCACTGTGCCACCTGGCTGCCCCACAGTGCAGTGGATAAAGCATGGGATTTAGCATCAGAAATTTAGCTTCAGAGACTAAGTAGCTGTGTGACCCCTGGGCAGGTCATTTAAATTCTCAAAGTCTCTGTTTCTTCATCTGTAAAATGGGAATAATAGCATCTATTTCACAAGGTTTCTATGAGAATCAAGTAAAGCACTTTGTAAAACGTAAAGCTAGGATCATGCTAGTAATAGTAACACTAGTAAAAAGCTACTTAAAATGCTGGCTAGTGTTATGATGATCACTGAGGGAAATAGCACTATAATATAGCTGAGGTTGGGGGGGAAGGGGCAAACACAATTAATGTACTTTCCATGACAGTTGGAGTCATGAGACTAAACTGCTTTCCTGGCATATCCAAATGTATCTAAAGGCAATATTGTGTGCCTCCGACTGGGACTCTGATAAGAATTCTGCATGGGTTCTTAACAGTGTGACCATGAACTTGGACAGCGACTGAAGAAGCCAGCATTTCAGATCTGGAGAACAAAAAAGGGGGCAGAAGGAGAGATGAACGACAGGAGGCAGTTCTTTCTAAAATGCAGCAAGCTCTATTCTACTACTACTACTTTATTTCCCAGCTAGCAATTCTCTTATAGTATAACAAAGCATGAGTTCATGAGAACATTTTTTGAGTAACAAAACCATTCATCAAATTATCATTGACAGTTACAGCATATTCCCAGGAACGGTTACAAGACAGTGAGACCTCCTGGCTTCTTATTTAATTTTATGGCCATGAGAACTTTTCCACCTAGCATTTTGTTGTTCTGTCTTCCTCGCTCCCTGGCCTTGATTCTCAGAACACTTTAACAGATCCTTAATATTCCTAAAGGGTTGGACTATAGCCTGGAACACTTTTAACTATTCCTCCTCAAGCCTAAAGATTTGGGCATAACACCAGGGAGGGGAATTTCAGATAAGGCTTCTGGCTCTCTGAGTTCTCTACAAGCAACAAAAACAACAACAAAATTAATCCGGCCTCAGACACTTGACAGTTACTAGCTGTGTGACCCTGGGCAAGTCACTTAACCCTCATTGCCCCCACAAAAACAACAACAACAAAAATAAAAGTCAAGATTAACAACAACGAAATTCATCTTTTGTTTTTATAAACATGCAAAAATCACTAGAATTTAGCATTTCCTTCAATAACTTAAAAATATTATTCTTAGAAGGAATCCACAGGCTTTTCACCAGACTACCAAAGGGGACCGTGACACAGTGTTGCAAACATTAATTTAACCATTGAGATGATACACTACTAGTAGAACAGCAATGTTTCAATGTTAACATTCTTGCTACAATAAAATTGAACAGGGGGCAGCTAGGTGGTACAGAATTCAGGAGGACCTGAGTTCAAATTTGACCTCAGACACTTGACATTTACTAGCTGTGTGACCCTGGGCAAGTCACTTAATCTTCATTGCCCCATAGATAGATAGATAGATAGATAGATAGATAGATAGATAGATAGATAGATAGATAGATAGATAGATAGATGGATGGATGGATGGATGAATAAATAAATAAATGAATTAATGAATGAATAAATGTGTACATTAATAAATGAATGAATAGGTAAATGAATGAATGAACGAACAGGTAGATAAATAAATAATAAATGAATGGATGATGGATAGATAGATAAATCAATCAATTAATTAATTAATTAGTTGATAAGTACATAATTAAATATATCAATAAATGAGTTAAAATAAAAACAATGAAATTGAATAAATGAAATGAGAATAGATGAAAACCATACAGTTGGATGGAAGGGTGAGTCACAGGCTCTCCATGGTGATACAGAATGACACAGCAGAAAGAGTCCTAGCTATGAAATAAGAGGACCAGCATTCTAATATCACCTCTTTGACCTGTACCTATATGACTTTAAACAAGTCATCTCATGACTCCTCATTTCCAAAAAGGGGCTTTAGACTCAGTGACCTCCCTTTCAGTTCTAACCCTGTGATCCTCAATAAGTACTATTGGTATACATTGAGGAGCTAGCTTTCTAGCCTCCTCCAATTCCCACCAGAACTCGGGGCTCTGATAAGTAAGCTTTTGCTTTATCTTGTCTGGTCCCAGGCCCACCATGACACTTTCTATAATTTTCTCACCCCCTTAGCTTTTCAGCTGTATATGTGTTGCTTTCTCCTGCTTGTAAACTCCTTGAGAGCAAGGACTCTCTGACTTGTTTTTTGTATCAAATGAAAAAATATTTGTAAAACTCTTATCACCATGCATGGCACACAGTAGGTGTTTAATACCATCCATTGGGGAATGGCTGAACAAGTTGTGGTATATGAATGTAATGGAATGCTATTGTGCTATAAAAGATGATGAGCAGGCAGATTTCAGAAAAACCTGGAAAGACTTATATGAACTGATGATTCGTGAAATGAGCAGAACCAAGAGAACATTGTACAAATATAACAGTAACATTGTGCAATGATCAAATATGATTGACTTAGCTCTTCTCAGCAATACAAAGATCTAAAACAATTCCAAAAGACTCTTGATGAAGAATGTTATCCACATCCAGAGAATGAACTCATGAGATCTGAATAAAGATCTAAGCATACTATTTTTACTTTGCGGAAAGTTTTTTGTGTTTTATTCCTTTTGTCCTGTTTCTTCCTTCACAACATGATTAATGTGGAAATGTGTTTTATATGATTACACATGGATAATTAATATCAGATTGCTTGCCTTCTTGGGGAGGGGAGAGAAGAGGGAGGGAGAAAACAATTGGAACTCAAAATCTTTCAAAAATTGAATGTTGAAACTTATCTCTACTGGAATTGGGGAAAAAATACTATTAAATGCAAAAAAGTAGGTGCTTTATAAATGTATCCTTAGCACTTAGCACACTATCTGATATAAAAGCTTAGTGAATGTTTTTCATTTACTCATTTCATAATACACCCCCCCAAACCACAAGAAAAATAACTTCTCCCATAGACACTAAAATATTTATTGCAGCCAAGCACTAGAAAAAATGTAGATACTTGGGGCAGCTAGGTGGTGCAGTGGAGAGAGCACCAGCCCTGGATTCAGGAGGGCCTGAGTTCAAATCCAGCCTCAGACTCTTGACACTTACTAGCTGTGTGACCCTGGGCAAGTCACTTAACCCCCATTGCCCCACCCAAAAAAAAAAAAAACACCTGTAAGTGCCCGCTGACCAGCGAATGCTGAACAAATCCATGGATGCAATGAAAGATTAATCTGCTATAAGAAACAACTGAATATGAAGAATTCAAAAGAAGCAAATCTGGAGACCTACAATAAAGAAGGCCCCCCTTGTGTTTAAAAAAAAAAAAAGAACAAGGATGTGCATTTGTGAATTGTAGGTCTCCCTTGAATTGATGTCCAGATTAGAATTTGTGGGTGTCCCTATCACGGAAGCAGCTAGGTGGCGCCAGAGTGAATAGAGTGCCAGACCTGGAGTCAGGAAGACTCATCTTCTTGAATTTAAACCTGGCAGCCAAACACTAGTTGTGTGACCCTGGGCAAGTCACTTAACCCTGTTTGCCTCAGTTTCCACTAATGCCAACCACTCAAACCCTGTGCTTTACCCACAGCTGTACTTGCTGGCATCAGAGAATCCAGAAATCACCTTGTTTCCACAAAGGACAGATCATAGCATTTCTTCGGATGGTCTGTATGACAATCTCTTAACCCATTTAAATCCAATCCTGATACAGCCAATGAGCCAATGAAGACTGGTCACACTGGACCTTCAAATCAGAAGCTCCCAACTTTGTCTGACAGTCATGAAGCAGGGAATGATCTTCAGCAACCCAATAACTATGAGGCAACGGAGTTTGATCCTCTGGCTCTAGGTACCCCTGTAAGAGCTCTTTATGAAGAAAGACCTTGATGCTAATTGCCATAAACCAATTCAGAGTCATACAAATGGTTAAAATATATTTTTAGAGAAAAATGAGCTGTAGAAGGAAATGGCAAGTTACACCAATATCTTTGCCAAAACAAAACAAATGGGGTCACAAAGAGTTGAATATGTCTGAAACAACAAACAGCAGTAACTAATGCTGAAGTAACAAGACACCCTGAGGGAGAAACAGCAAATGTGTGTGCCAAGCAGGTCAGACTATTTCAATCACCACCTCTCTGACCTTCATGAAGAAATTCACAGTGGAAACATATTTTAAAACTCCTTTTCATACAGAAATACATCTCACTGGACGGAAAGAAGAAAAGGAGGGAGGGGAAAGTAGAGGGAAAGAAGGAAGGGATTACTCCTAAGCAAAACAAACCCTAAGAACGTACAAAACTATTTACAGCTCATTTTTAGGTGCCAAAGAATGAGAATCTGAAGGGGTACACATAAGTTGGGGGATGGATGAACAAGTTATGGTATATAAAAGTGATAGAATACTATTTCACTGAACTCTTATCAGCATGATGACCAATGAAGATTCCCGAAAGCACCAGCCCTGGATTCAGGAGGACCTGAGTTCAAATCCAGCCTCAGACACTTGACACTTATCAGTTGTGTGACCCTGGGGAAGTCACTTAAACCCTCATTGCCCTGAAAAAAAAAAAAAACCATGATTCCCACAACCTGAATGAGAAGTTGAGGGCTCAGAGTGCAGAATGAGAAACATATTTTTTGGACATGGACAATGTAGACATTTGTTTTTATTGACTATACTTGTGTAATGGGTTTTATTTATCTTATGTTCACAACTGGGTAGGGAAGGTTTGATGGGAGGGTGAAAAGGCAAATCTCAGCTGATTAAAAACAACAAACTTTTTAAACTTATTTGTAGTTTCTCAAGAAATATTAAGAAATATTTCTCTATTTGAAAAATCCTTTCCAGACTTTTCTCTTTAGGGATGTGATAGGGGGAAAAAAAGGTAAGGTCTTTCATACAGAAATGGAATAAGGGTGATCATCAAACCTAATTCTTATCTAGATAATATCATTGGCCCCCTACCTAGGATCCATCTAAAAGGACTATTATAGTCTGCATTCAAGGTTAAGATACTAATCACAAAGAAGGAAGCCCTTTTGGCCCTTGAGATAGTGGTGAAGAGAAGAATTGAGCAATGTCTATTCTTGAATATTAATACAAAACTGTATTTTAACATAGTAAGACTTTTCCCCATTCAAGATTTCTATAAATGTCACATCAAATGATCTTGGAGAACAGTCATATCCAAGGGCAACTCCCTTAGTTTTCTATTTGTATCTTTAATTTTTAGCACAGAGCTTCAATAGCAAATATATATGTATATGCAAATATATATATATGCTTTTCCATTCAGAAAAAAATGGGAACCTTTACCAAATCATTCCAAAATTAAGTATTATAAAACCCTACCTGAAAAGTCTCCTTTGCCCTTTTTGTTAAATCAGAATTTCGGCATCTTTTGTTTCACAGTTCCTAGAATGTGAGTTGAAAATTGTTTGAGCCTGGATGTCCTCTGTTTAGAAGGGGAATTGATTGGTTAGTAAATCTCTCTCTAAGCAAATTCCTTGTGAAAATAATAAATGTGTTATTCAAGACCTGAGGTTGAACTGGAGAGGGACAACTCTCCCACAAAGAGGCTCAAACTCTGCTTTCAAGAAGATTTGTTTTTAATCCTAGGGGAAGGCTGATACCAAAGAGAAGGGAACAGACTTTTCTTGCATTCTGGTTCATTGCCCCTATCCCAGTGTTCTAAAGAAAATTCTCTTAAACAAAGCTTAGGAATGTATTATCTCTAGAGTTTCACTATATAAGGATGTTCAATGTGCAAAATAAATGTCAAGTATAGGACAGCTATTCATTTCCTCTACCACAAAAGAAATGCTTATGTAATGGGGAAGAGGAGAGGCTGGTGAGGTGTAGTATGTTCAGTAGATGCAGTCCTCTCATGGACTTTGAAAGATATGCAGAAAATCCATAACTGGGCTTTTGGTCTGCTGGCCACATAAGGAAGAGAAGCTCTTTTAACTGGCCAGAGAGCTGGAACATTCAAAAAGAAGTGACCAGCCCAAGCAAGTTTTTATTCATCTTGACTGTGTTCCAGTATGTTGGTTAGGAGAGGGCCCTCAGACTTTTAGATCTAGAGCTGCCACAACATGGCCCATAAAGGTATGGCTTTGATACTGTTTTTGTTCCTATGGTGTCTATCCTTTCCTATTTTGAGAGAAGGAGGACAGGAGATAGTTACAATTTTGTGAATTTTGAATAATGCAAAATGCAATTTAGTATGTGAATCATAAAATATCAGATCACATTCAATCTGAGCCAAAACTGAATTAATGAGATAAATGGGAGCTATATGAGGGTTTTAACATGCTACTTCATCAGTCTTCCCTTACCTAATGTCATGTGCAGATGTGATCTGCTGTTGTGTGCCATATTACCAATAGTGATTTCTTTGGGTTGTTTTTTTTGGGGGGGGGAGGTGCGTTAAGAGCCCTTAACAACATGGACAAAAAGAAGAATATATCAGATGGAAACACTACTGGAACAAAAAGGAAGACGCTTATTAATACATTAGAACAAAACTTTGATGTAATTGAATGGTATAAAAGAGAAAGGAAGGAAAATGAATAAGCATTTATAGAGCATCTATTGTGTGCCAGACACCATGCTAAGCACTTTTACAAATGTCATCTCATTTGAGCCTCAGAACAATCCTGGGAGGAAGGTGCTATCATTATTCCCATTTTACAGTTGAGGAAACTGAGGCAGATAGATAAAGGTTAAATGACTTGCCCAGGGTTGCACAGCCAGCAAGTGTATGGGGCTGGATTTGAACTCAGATCTTCCTGACTTCAGGCCTGGCACTCTATCCACTGCCCACCTAGTATAAATAATGTCATAGTAACTCTAAAATAGGACAAAATGTCAGAATGCCTGTCTATAGTACAGAATATTATAAAACACTTTGGTGAAATAGAAAAAAAAAAAAAGGCAAAGTTGCATTTATTTTCTGTGTTTCATTGTTGGTAGAATTGTGAACTTATCCATCCATTTTGGAGAATAATCTGGAATTATGTCCAAAGAGTTATTAAACTGCCTATACCCTTTGACCCAGCAATACCGCTACTAGGTCTATTCCCAAAGATGATTAGGTAAAAAGGAAAAGAACCTATATGTTCTAAAATCTTTATAGCATCTCTCTTTGTGATGGCAAAGAACCGGAAATTGCAGGAATACCCATTAATTGGGGAATGGCTAAATAAGTTGAAGTATATGATTGTGAAGAAATACTATTGTGCTATAAGAAATTATGAGCTCAATGATCTTAGAAAAAATGGAAAGATTTGTATGAAATAATGAAAAGTGAAATGAGCAGAAACAAGAGAACATTGTATAGAGTAACGGCAATATTTTTTTAAGAATTACTTTAAGCAGGGGCAGCTAGGTGGTGCAGTGGATAAAGCACTGGCCCTGGATTCAGGAGTACCTGAGTTCAAATCCGACCTCAGACACTTGACACTTACTAGCTGTATGACCTTGGGCAAGTCACTTAACCCTCATTGCCCCACTGGAAAAAAAAAGTCAGGAAAATGGAGGATGCTTACAGATCTAAGAAAAGTAAATGAGGCAATTTAAACCACGGGAGCTTTACAGCCCAGATTACCTTCTGCTACCATCGTCCCTCAGGGTTGGCATGCTTGGGTTATTGATCTAAAAGATTGTTTCTATACTATTCCATTAAACCCAGAGGATTGTAAATATTTCGCTTTTTCTGTTCCCTCCACAAATTTGCAAGAGCCCTATGATTGATATGAATGGAAAGTATTACCTCAAGGAAAGAAAAATAGTCCTACATTATGCCAGATATTTGTTGCTGACAGTTTAGCCCCCATTAGGAAAAAATATCCTAATGTATTAATCATACATTATATGGATGATATTTTCTTAGCCGCTCCTAAAGTGAGGGAATTAGAATTGACTTTTCCTAAAGTACAACAACAACTTACATTGAAAGGCCTCCAGATCAAATACAAAAAGACCCCCCCCCCTTAAGTTATTTAGGCTTTAAGGTATTTGACTCTTATGTTCAACCTCAGAAGGTGAACATACAATGGGACAAATTAAAAACTTTAAATGATTTTCAGAAACTTTTAGGGGATGTCAATTGGCTGCACCCTTCTCTAGGTATTGCCAATTATCAACCAGAGCCATTGTTTAAATTATTAGAGGGTGGGGCAGCTAGGTGGCGCAGTGGATAGAGCACTGGCCCTGGAGTCAGGAGGACCTGAGTTCAAATCTGACCTCAGACACTTAACACTTACTGGCTGTGTGACCCTGGGCACTTAACCCCAATTGGACACTTAACCCCAATTGTCTCACCCAAAAATAAATAAATAAATTATTAGAGGGTGATCCTTCTCTCAATCCCCCCCCAACATTAAATTGAGAAGCAGAAAAGGCTAAACAGCTTATAGAAACCTCCATTAATAAAACACAATTAACTCCTTATAATCAAAATATAGGCGTTATCATCCAGATTATTAATACACCTTTGTCTCCTACAATGGCTATTACGCAGGAGGAAGGGATTTTGGAATGGGGATATACTTCCCATCAAGCAGTAACATCAGTGAAGCCCTATCCTGATTTGATAGCAGAATTGTTAGAGAAAGGAATAAAAAGGACATTTCTCCTTATTGGAAATTTACTTAGTGTCATTTATGTTCCTTATAAACATAGACAAATTGATAGTCTTATTAGTAGTTCTGATTCCTGGCAATTGCTTCTTAGATACCCTATTTCTATACAATACAGGGCTCCTAAGGGCATTTTGAAATTTCTTCAACTCACTCCTCATATTTTTCCAAGGACAATAGCTCATGTTTCTGTACAAGGAAATACAATTTTTACAGATGCTACTAAAGATCATAAAGTGGCTATTTTTGAGCCACTGACTCAACAAAAATTTGGTATTTTGCGCTCCCTATGATTATACATAGAAAAATGAATTGTTAGCCATTATGGCTGCCCTACATTTTCATAAAAATAAGCTAATAAATATTGTGATTGATTCTAAATATGTGGCTCAATTGCCCCCCCATGTGGAAACAGCATTGATTAAACATTTCTCCAAAGATATTTTTATGTTATTTCACAATTTACAACAGCTACTACAAGAACGTTTTTCAGAGGTATATGTGCTTCATGTTCCTTCTCATACTACTCTACCTGGGCCTATATTTGAGTAGATCGGTCTTTATATTGCTCCTTTGAAAGAGCACAAGCTTCCCATGCACAATTTCACCAATCTTCTCGACAACTGAGAAAGATGTTTTCTATTACTAAAGCACAAGCTAGAGATATAGTAAAATCTTGTATCCAATGTCTTCCCTTCACTCCAGATATTAAGGGAGGTGTCAACCCTCAGGGAATCTCATCATTACACATATGGCAGATGGATGTTACTCATTTCTCACCTTTTGGGAAACTTAAATATATTCATGTTACGGTAGATACGTTATCTGGGTTTATTTTTGCTACCTGCTTGTATGGGGAAAAGGTACATCATGTTATTAAACACATGCTTAACTCGTTCCAAATTGCTGGTCCTCCCTATACTATTAAGATTGATAATGGTCCTGCATATAACAGTAAAGCCTTCCAAAAGTTTTGTATACAATGGAACATAAATCATGTTACAGGAATCCCATATAACTCACAAGGCCAAGCAATAGTTGAATGAAAAAAGAGAACTATAAAGACCTTTATTCAAAAACAAAAAGGGGGAAAGATGACCCCTCATCAAGCTTTGGCACAAGTAACATTTACTATTAACAATCTTACCATTAATCATAATAATTTTTCTCCTTCACAATTATTTTTTGAACATTTACATTTTCCTCGTAATATGATTAAAAAGGCAGCTCCTTACCCCGAGAATAAACATACTACTCTAATCTTGTGGAGAACTCATTCTGGGGAATGGAAGGGTCCTCACCCTATACATTCCCGAGGAAGGGGCTATGTTTCTGAGATTTCAAATGAAGGAATCGTGTAGATCCCAGAAAGAAAAAGTAGAGACATAAAAGAAAAAGAGAACCAGAAGAGGAATAGAACCAGAAATAATATTCTATCAACGTTGTTACTGTTAGCAAATATACAAATAACACAAGGGGTGGACAGATAGGTGGTATGGAAAAACCTGCTATGGGTGGAAATAGTGGGATGGGATCAATTTGTGCCCAAACTAGTATTATTTGGGAATGGAACCACCATTCATGCAACTTTTAAGAATGGAACTCCGGTCTCCAAGTTCCATGGGATAACTAATCCTTTTGGGACAGCTGACCCCTTAGCAGAAGAATTTTGGAGTCAACCACTCTTTAAGACTCCTAACATATCAGGGGCAGCTAGGTGGTACAGTGGATAGAGTACCGGCCCTGGATTCAGGAGGACCTGAGTTCAAATCCAGCCTCAGACACTTAACACTTACTAGCTGTATGACCCTGGGCAAGTCACTTAACCCCAATTGCCTCACTAAAAAACAAAAAGAAGAAAAAACAAAAAAAAAGACTCCTAACATGTCTTTCGTTAATTTTAATTTTATGGGACTGGTAGAAACTCCTCCTATATGTTTTGCTACACCAAGACATAAGCATGTTGTGAGATATACAAAATTACAGGAGATTATTTTTAAACATTGGAAATATGGTCTACCTCATGCTTTGTTTCTATCTAATAATATCGCTGCAGTATCATCTGTTACAAAACTGACTGGGTATGGAGGTAGCCTGACTCATACCTATGAGGATGGCAATTTGATTATGTTGGGGATCTTAGGAGAAAAATGCACCACTTCTCAAGGGCAAAAGCAACCACATTGCCCAGAAGCAGGACCGTGGGAGAACACAATAGACCCACCTTTTTTAGATTGCCATACAAGGTAGCGCAGGAGGACCTGAGTTCAAATCCGGCCTCAGACACTTAACACTTACTAGCTGTGTGACCCTGGGCAAGTCACTTAACCCCAATTGCCTCACCAAAAAAAAAAAAAAAAAAAGTATCGATTGCCATACAACTGAAGCTTCCTGTTACTATCTGCAAGGAAGAAGATGGATATCCTGGCATAATGAGTCTGCTTACATAAAGAACTCAGAACTGAAGTGTTATATAGGTGGATACAGCAAACCTTGGTGGGTGGGTAACAAAACATCTTCAAATAAGAATTTATGAACCATCATGACTGCCTTGGGGAATATTACAGCTCACCCTTCTACTTATAACCATGAAACAGATGTACATTATAATACCACTATGAGAATATGTTTAGGAGAAAATTATGCCTTTTTGATAGGAAGCAGGAATGTATCTAGTTGTTGTTGTTGTTGTTGTTGTTTTGCGGGACAATGGGAGTTAAGTGACTTGCCCAGGGTCACACAGCTAGTAAGTGTCAAGTGTCTGAGGCCGGATTTGAACTCAGGTACTCCTGAATCCAGGGCCGGTGCTTTATCCACTGCGCCACCTAGCTGCCCCCAATGGAATGTATCTATTTCAAAAAAGGCAGGTGATTTTGAACACGCTTCTCATTGGGAAGTGAAATGTATAAATTGCCAAGTCACAACATGTACAGGACCATGAACTAAAGGACCTGTTATGATTATAAGAAGATCATCATTGGCTTTATTTCCTGCCAAAGGAACTGATTGGTATCAATCTTCTGCAGATGAAACATTATGATTGTTGAGAGGAGAATTGAAGAGGAGAGAAAAACAATGTATATCCTGTGTTGTTTTGGGAATTATGATGCTTATTTCTATTATTGCTTCTTCTGTATCTTTGGCTAGGTCTGTATCTGTCATGCAAACACAAGTAAAACACAATATTTACATGAGCTGGCAAAAAATGTATTTAAAGCTTTTGAGGCTCAAAACAAAATTAATAGAGATGGGGCAGCTAGATAGCGCAGTAGATAAAGCACTGGCCCTGGATTCAGGAGGACCTGAGTTCAAACCCAGCCTCAGATACTTGACACATTCTAGCTGTGTGACCCTGGGCAAGTCACATAACCCCAACTGCCTCACCAAAAAAACAACAACAACAACAAAAAATTAATAGAGACTTTTATAAAGCTATTTCTGAACTTAGAGAAGATGTTATGCAGAGTAATCAAGAAGTAGAAACTTTAGCTTTGATGAATAAGTTAAGATGTGATTATAGATATACCTCTTTTTGTGTATTACCTATTCTGTATAGTAATGATGCTTATAATTTTACTCGTATACAAAATCATTTGAGAGGATTATGGGGAATACCTAATATTATCATGGATATTGATGATTTGACTGCCATTGTGAATCAAATTGACCAAAGTATCAAGCATGATTTGTCACCTTCTCAAATGTCAAAAGACGTTGCTGATTGGATTTCCAAAACCCAAGGGCAATTTTCTGGGTTTTGGCATCAAGGTTTGACAGTCTTTCTAGCCTTAATGATGTTTGTCCTGCTATGTGTTGTTCTCCCTTGTGCTGTATGATGCCTTCGTCAGGTATTGGGATTGCTCCAATACAATCTCCAATTATTGCAAAAAACAAGAAGGGGGAGATGTAGAGAACACTGAGGACCCTCTTTGAATATAAAAGACCCTCAGGCAGTTCCCCTCACCCCTGGGTTGTATAAACAGGCATTGCACAATTTCCTGAGCAGAGTGCAGAAGTCACAAAAGGCATGTAGCTGGAACATCTTGGAACTGGAGGCTCACCTTGGAGATAACATAAAGAATGTTTAAGTAAGCTCTTTGTCTTATGACATGAGAAATGCAAGACATCCTGGACCTTTGGCCTTGCCTCCTACTTTCAAGATAGTGACTCTGGTATGTCTTTGTTATTGTAAGGAGATATAAAGCAGAGCTCTTGCCTCAATAAAGTGTCTCTCTCTCTGTGCATCAGAAAGAGTCCATTTTCTTTCCTTTCTAGTCAGCCACCCGCCGGGTTGAGGCAAAGTGACTTGCCCAGGGTCACACAGCTAGTGAATGAGGCCAGATTTGAACTCATTTTCTCTATCACTTTCTTAAATCTAGACAATCAACCAAGCACTGATTTGCAGAATTTGCAAATTTCTGAGATAGAAATGCTAAATTCTGTTTTTCTGTTTGTTTGTTTCTTTGTTTGCTTTTTGTGTGGAGCAATGAAGGTTAAGTGACTTGCCCAGGGTCACACAGCTAGTAAGTGTCAGGTGTCTTGAGACTGTATTTGAACTCAGGTCCTCCTGAATCCGTGGGCAAGTGCTTTATCCACTGTGCCACCTGTCTGCCCCCAAAATGCTAAATTCTGAGGCATTAATACTAAATTTTCAGCCTGAGCATTTATATCTTGGAAATCAGCAAATGTTAAACAAATCAAGACTTGATTTAATCTTTTATTGATTATCCAGACTTAAGAAAGTGATGGAGGAAAATGTAAATAATGCAGGTGAAATGAACTTCTTTTTTCTTTCTTTCTTTTTTTTTTTTAATGAGAACACTTGTTAAACATTTACCAGCAGGCCCTAGGAAAAATCACTCTCTCCCTCGTGGCTCCCAGAGCTCTCCTATGCCCTAGGACAGCAAAGGGACACAAGGAAATGTACAGCTCAGGATTAACAACAGTGTTCTTGGAAAACAAGATTAGATCAGTCTGATGCAGCCTTTTAAAGATTAAGACAACATGCTTTACAAACCGGTGCTGGTCACAGACACCTGAAGTTAGGTGAGGTGGAGGCAAGGCCTCCCAGTTCTATGTATGTTTTTCATTTGTTTCTGCTCCAGCCATCTGAGCAAGTCCCCTAAATAAAAGTCACCCCTTGCTGTACTCCACCCCTGCCTTACTGCTTTCCCCTTTAACTTTCTCTAGTCTTCCCAAAGGAACAGTTTAAGGAGGAGAACTGCCAATGGTGGCGTGTTGGCATTGCTTCTCCACCTCTGAGGGAAACCCTGACGCCTCCTTTTCTGTGTATTCTCAAGAGATCCTTAAAACTCCCTCCTAAAGGGAAACCCTCCAGTCCTAATCTCATATAAACCTTCCTCTCTGCCCAAGATGGGAAGAAAAAGAAATCCCAAGGTCTTTGGAGACAGGCACCCAGTATATAATAACACCCACGTGAATGTATGATTTTATCCATGTGGGTCATCCTGCCAGGGCTTAGCAAAGTGTCTGGGACATAGTAGGTTCTTAATAAATGGTAGTTGAGGGGGTAGCTAGGTGGCGCAGTGGATAAAGCACTGGCCTTGGATTCAGGAGGACCTGAGTTCAAATCCAGCCTCAGACACTTGACACTTACTAGCTGTGTGACTCTGGGCAAGTCACTTAACCCTCATTGCCCTGCCCAAAAAAAAAAAAAAAAAGGATAAATGGTAGTTGACTGACTGATGCAAATCATGACCCACTCATGCTTTTTCATACTATGTTGCATAAGTTTGGGGAGGGAGGACCCAATATGCTGGGGGGGAGAAGGGTGAAGGGTCTTCCTTAAGTGCTATTTATTCATCAATAAAACATGCAGCCTTTTCTTCAGTCAACCAGTGGGAAGTGGCAGAGCCAGGGTTCCAACTCAGGTCCTCAAAGCCATTATCTTCCAGGGAACTTTATGCAACTCTCCCCATTTCACTTTTGCTGGAAGTCACTGAAGCACCCTGAGTACTCAGATTCGAGGATGTTGCCAAATGTTTCTGCTTCTTGATCTTCCAGGAAGATTGAGGGAAGGTTGATGTAGGAGGCAAAAAGGGGTTAATAGAAAAACCTACGATCCAAGCTTTAATTCAGATATTAGCTCCAAAAGGGAGTTGGACCCCAGTTAATGGATAATTTACAAGTCAAAATGCTAGGTTCTCATACCCATAGTGATCAGCATCCATAACGGACCAAAACGGGTCAGATCAAAATAACAATAAAGGAAATGACATGGCTATAGAAATTCTAAAGAAAAATGATTATATTTTGAAATTAGCCATGGGAACCAGAAAGAGACATGTGCAGAAAAGGCCAAATTTGTCTCCAGATTCACCTTATGACATGTAAACCCCCAAAACACACCTCCACTGAAAAAGGTACCCTCCTTGGGGGTTGGCTTAGGACCCCAGGGACTCCAAATTAGGATAAACCCTCCCTTATAACACCCTTAGGTGGAGAATATTATAATGAGTAGGACAGGCCCTCCCCTGTACCTCCCCAAGATGGAGATTATTATAATGAGACTGATAATCAATTTATCCATACTATAAACATAACTGTCTTTCCTTTCCTTATTGGAGATATACCTTTCCACTTTCTCTCCCTGTAATCACTCACAGCATTGCAATAAAACTTGGTAAATTGAGTCACTGAGTCTTGTAATTCTTTTGGGATGACTCACAATCAATTGGACCCCAAATTTCCTGCCCACATCAAGGTGAAGAGAATGAACATTTTACCAAGCGCCTATTATGGGACTCCAGAAGCAAGTGAAAAATGTTCTCTCTGAGGGCAGCTAGGTGGCGCAGTGGATAAAGCACCAGCCCTGGATTCAGGAGGACCTGAGTTCAAATCTGGCCTCAGACATTTACTAGCTATGTAGCCCTGGGGAAGTCACTTAAACGCCATTTGTCTCAGTTTCCCTATCTGTAAAATGAGCTAGAGAAAGAAATTGTAAACCACTCTTGGCCAAGAAAACAGGATCATGAAGAGTCAGACATGACTGAACAACATAGCTTGCTTTGTATATACTTGTTTGTTCGTTATTCCATTAGATTTAAGTTCCTTGAGGAACTATTGTCCTTTGCCTCCTTTTGTTTTTTGGGTTTTGTTTTTCTTTTAGAATCTAAGGCCTTTGTGCTTGTAGTCCCAAGAGCCTAGCTCAGTGCTGGCACAGAGTAGAAGTTTTATAATTTATGGATTGTTTCTTTTGCCATATTTATAATAAGAACATAAATTTTGAAATAGCTTAGTTCCTTCAGTCATAATACAGCCTTGTAGCAGCCCCTAGAGGGCTCCTCCCCACTCACTTTTTTTTTGAGGGGGGGGCGGGGCAATAAGGGTTAAGTGACTTGCCCAAAGTCACACAGCTAGTAAGTGTCAAGTGTCTGAGGTCAGATTTGAACTCAGGTCCTCCTGAATCCAGGGCCAGTGCTTTATCCACTATTCCACCTAGCTGTCTTATTTCCTCCCCACTCACACTAGCAGATTAGTCCCCAGAGGGTGGCCAATTGCTTTCCCCCTCAGGATTCTAGGGATAACCCTGAGTGGTTTGGAGGGGTTCTGGTACAGGCTGTTGTTAACAAGCCCCAACCAGTGTGTTTCCTATTGATAATATTGATAAATAAGAATTGTTTCATTTTTAGTTGGAAATATTTACTGAAACAGTCAGTGAATCAATAAGCATTAAGTACTTACGGTCTTGTTTATTTGTTTTAGTCGTGTCTGACTCTTTACTGCTTCATTTGGGGTTTTCTTGATCAAGATACGGGAATGGTTTGCCATTTCTTTCTCCAGCCCATTTTACTGATAAGGAAACTTAAGCAGACAGGATTAAGTAACTTGCCCAGAGCTAGGAAATGTCTGAGGCTGGATTTGAACTCAGGTCTTCCTAACTCTAGGGCCAGTGCTCTATCTACTATACAACCTATCTGCCTAATAAATGCCTGCCATTGTGCTAAGTGCTGGGAATACAAAGAAAGACAAAAGAAAGAAAAGTTGGTAGGAAAATATTCCTTCAGAATTCTGGGACACACTCTCTCATAAGACATATGGAGTCCAGAGAAGCTGTGTGGGGAGCCAAGATGGTGGAGGAAAGGCAGTGAGTTCTCCAACTCACAACACGATCACTCCAAAAAACATCCAAATAATGCCAAAGGACAATTCCTAGAGCGGCAAAATCCACAGAAGAATGTGCTGAGATCATTTTCCAACCAAGGATGACTTGGAAGGTCAGAAGGAGGGAGTTGCTGTGCTGAGACAGGAGTGGAGCCCAACCCCATAATCACTCTGAGACCCCCCAGAGTGAAATTTAAAAAAAGAAAGAAAGAAAGAAAAGAAAAGACATATGGAGTCCAGGGGAAAGTGGGCTTAAATTTAGAGAACACATAAGGTAAAAGGAGTAACTCATAGCTTCCTATGAGGTGGAAGACTTTTTTCCTCGGGTAGTGCTCATGAAGTTACCCTGAGGAGTGTGTGTGAATGTGTGTGTCTGTGTCTGTGTCTGTGTATGTGTAGTTCTAGCCAGGCCTTGAGGGTCATGCCCTTGTAGAGCCCTCAAGCTGCATTTTGAGGAGCATTTGCATTTCTGGATAGTCCTCCTTCAGCTCCCAGTCAGATGTATTGTTTGTTACTGGTCTACTCTCTCTGACTATATGGTAGGGGGAGGACCCCGGAAGGGGGAATGTTACAGTCCCTATAGGTTTGCTCCCCCTTCCTATATTTGTTGCCAATGGATAGAGCATGGGCCCTGGAGTAAGGAAGACTCCTCTTCCCAAGTTCAAATCTGGCTTCAGACACTTACTAGCTGTGCAACCCTAGTCGAGTCACTTAAACCTGTTTGCCTCAATTTCCTCATCTGTAAAATGAGCTGGAGAAGGAAATGACAAACCACTCCAGGATCTTTGTCAAGAAAACCCCAAATGGGGTCATGAAGAGTTGGACATGACTGAAAAAAAAAAAAACCCTCAACAACAAGGGACCTGTCTGCCTTCTCAAAATGCTCAGAAAACTTGACTTCTAAAGACATCACTGGAATCTTCTGCAAGAAGAAAGCATCTGAATTTGTAATTATCCCCAAAGGGCTGTGGGGTGTGCATACCCTTTGACCCAACAATACCACTACTAGGTCTGTATCCCAAAGAGATCATAAAAAAGGGGAAAGGTCCCACTTGTACAAAAATACTTATAGCAGCTTTCTTTGTGGAGGCAAAGAATTAGAAATCGAGGGAATGCCCATCAGTTGGGGAATGGCTGAACACGTTGTGATATATGAATGTAATGGAATACTATTGTGCTGTAAGAAATGATGAGCAGACAGATTTCAGAAAAAACTGGAAAGACTTAAGTGGACTGATGCTGAATGAAGAGAACAAAACAAGGAGAATACTGTACACAGTAACAGCAACATTGTGCAATGATCAACAGTAATAGACTAAGCTCTTCTCATCATTATGATGATCCAAGACAATTCCAAAGGACTCATGATGGAAAATACTCTCCACATCCGGAAAAAAAGAATTGTGGAAATTGAATACAGTTTGAACCATACTATTTCTACTTTGTTTTTGTTTTTTGAGGTTTTTCCTATTCTGATTCTTCTTTCACAACATGACTAATGTGGAAATATGTTTAATGTACATATATAACTTAGATTGGTTTCTGTCTTGGGGATGAGGGAGGGAAGGGAGAGAGGGAGAAAAATTTAGAACACAAAATCTTATAAAAACAAATGGTGAAGGGGCAGCTAGATGGCGCAGTGGATAGAGCACTGGCCCTGGAGTCAGGAGTACCTGAGTTCAAATCCAGCCTCAGACACTTAACACTTACTAGCTGTGTGACCCGAGGCAAGTCACTTAACTCCTATTGCCTCACTAAAAAAAAAAAAAAATGTTGAGGGGGCAGCTATGTGGCACAGTGGATAAAGCACCGGCCCTGGATTCAGGAGTACCTGAGTTCAAATCTGGCCTCAGACACTTGACACTTACTAGTTGTGTGACCCTGGGCAAGTCACTAAACTCCCATTGCCCCACCAAAAAAAAAAAAAAGGGGGGTATGGGTTGGGTTGGGTTTGGTTTTGTTTAAGAACTAATTTTTAAAAGGTTTTCACAGCAACAGTTGTGTATCTAGGCGAATGGCTACATTAGTTGTGGTGAATTAATGCAAGGAATTATTATAATGCAATCAATGCTGAAAAGTATGAAAAAAAAATTTTAATCTCTACAGACCTTATTAAATTATGAGACCCAGAGAAGGGACTATGTACTAACCCTGATCCTGTAAGGGGAGAAGGAAATGAGAATGAACGGATAATCCCAATGGGGATTTAGAGGGAGTTTCTGGAAGGTTTTTGTAAATATTTTTGCATTGAAATTAACTAATTTAGGGGCAGCTAGGTGGTGCAGTGGATAGTGTACCAGCCCTGGATTCAGGAGGACCTGAGTTCAAATCCAGATTCAGACACTTGATACTTACTAGCTGTGTGACCCTGTGCAAGTCACTTAACCCCAATTGCCTCACCAAAAAAAAAAAAAAAAAAGGAAATTAACTAATTTAAAGATAGCTCGCACCAAAGAAAATGATACTCCAAGCATCAATATTAAGTTTATAAGAAATAATTTTTTAAAATGAAATTACTTGATCCTTGGCACCCTCTCTACAACTAGTTCAATACAAATTACATTGAAAAAGGAGAAAGGAGCCACAGAGAACTGGTTTTTATCTACTTCATCAGGACCAAAGAATTCACCACTATCATACCACCACCCATGAGCTGACCTTCTGGTGGTAGAAAGAGCACTGGCTTTGAAGGCAAAGGACCTGGGTTCAAATCCCACCTCTGACACTTATTGCCTGTATGACCTTGATCAAATCACATGACTTCCCTTGGCCTCCATTTCCCCCTCTGTAAAAGTAAGGTTCCTTTCTCTTCTGGAGCTACGCTCCTCTGCAACCACACTCAAAGTCTTTCCTGCTTGGAAGAACCTACCAAGGGTCCTCTGTGATAGACGGCTGCTCCCAATGCTGAAGCATTGGGCTATTATTCTTTTTAAATCTCTTATCGCTAATACTTGGCTCCAGGTTACAGTGGCATCTGGCTGCCTGCTCACTGAACTGGCTGGACTCCCAGAACTAACTCAGATGACTGCCACTCCCTAACTGCTTTTTTCCCCTAAATTTTCTCTTTGAACAGTCATCAACAAGCAAAAACATTTCAACATACAAAGAATAACAAAAAGAGGATGATGTTTGTTTCGTAAGTGTAAATTGTGTTGAACGTGGGTAACAAAGTTACCCTGTTTGTACCCTCTTGTGAATTTTTCATTTTCTTCTGTTTTTAATGTTTTCTTTTTTTTTTCTTTTTTTTTTTTAGTGAGGCAATTGGAGTTAAGTGACTTGCCCAGGGTCACACAGCTAGTAAGTGTTAAGTGTCTGAGGCCCGATTTGAACTCGGGTACTCCTGACTCCAGGGCCAGTGCTCTATCCACTGCGCCACCCAGCTGCCCCTTTAATGTTTTCTTAATACTTCTTTCTTCCATCTCCCTTCTTTTCTTCCTTCCTTCTTTCCTTTCCACTACCTACTAACTCACCAACTCTCCACTCCACAGATGCCCTCCTTTGTAATAAATGTAAGCCACCATTAGATGAAGATGAGAAGTGATTGAGGAGGAGGAAGATTGTTATTGATTGATTGATTGATTGATTGATTGATTGATTGATGATGATGATCATAAAATGTATGGTACTTACTTTGCTGGACTACTTTCCCCTACTACTCCCAACCCTGCTTCTTTCTACCCTTGTGACCTTGGGTGAGTCAATTAATATCTTGGGGCCTCAGGGACTTCTAAGGTCCCTTCTGGACCTAAATCAATGATGCTATCAACTCTACCTTGGACCCAAATTCAGCATCCTTGTGTTGTTTTATATATAACCTCCCCCTTACTTTCAATTCTTTATCCTTTTAGATCCAGAACTTTTTTTCCCAAGAAATCACCTCATCCTATTACTGTACTGAAAAAAAAAGAGTATAATTAAGGGGGGCAGCTAGGTGGCGCAGTGTATAAAGCACTGGCCCTGAATTCAGGAGTACCTGAGTTCAAATCCAGCCTCAGACACTTAACACTTACTAGCTGTGTGACCCTGGGCAAGTCACTTAACCCCAATTGCCTTACTTAAAAAAAAAATTAAAAGAGTATAATTACTAAAAATATAGTAGCATCAGGAAAATACATCAAGAACAAGTAGCCCAAATACCCATGGCCCCAAGAAAGTCACCTCTTCTCTCAGCCTTTTGGGGACAGAAGGTTGAAAGTCCAGCCCATTCTTTCCCTGACTCTAACCCTGAGGTTAATCTAGAGAAGCTGGAAATGTGGGAATAACAATTATCCAGCATCAGATCTCCAGGAGTGATTGCTCAGAAACCTGGCTTGATCCAAGAACTCTCCTTTTACACAGGGCGAGGCCCCTTCTGGGTCTAAAACGACAGGAGCCAAATGCATTTGACAAACCAGGCTGCAGACACATCCAGAAGAGGCTTGAGAGCTACTCTTCCAACCCGACACCCCACCCCCGACACTTTCAGTGGCAAGCTAGGTCCCCAGAGAGCAGCTGCTGTTCTTCCCCCTAAAAGATTCTAGAGGACCCCAAGCAGCTGAGGAAAAGCATCTTTCTAATGCTATATATGGTTCATGAGCACCCTTCTCTGTTCTCCCCCCCCCCCATTATCTGTTGATATGAGACAATTTGCTTTTTTCATTGGAGGACCTGTTATCTTTGCAATTAAGATGTAAGTGCTTTGAGGATAGGGAGTGATGGTGTGCTTGAGCTTATCCAATTGTTAGATTTTCAAGGCCTTTACACCTCAGAAATCCACAAATGCTACCAATCAGGGCTTGGTTTATTGTCATATTGATTTCTAGACTTAGGAAAGTGATAGAGAAAATGGTGGTAATGCAGTTAAACTTTAAAAGTATGACCAAGGGGCAGCTGGGTGGTGCAGTGGATGAAGCACTGGCTCTGGATTCAGGAGGACCTGAGTTCAAATCCAGCCTCAGACACTTGACACTTACCAGCTGTGTGACCCTGGGCAAGTCACTTAACCCCAATTGCTTCACCACCACCACCCCCAAAAAAAAAAAAAGTACAACCAGCATACTTTTTTGGTTGTTGTTGTTGTTTTTCTGGAAAGCCCATTGTTAAACATTTTCTCTATCAGCGGTGTGTTCCCTGATAGGGACTATTTTTGCTGCTATCTAAATCCCTAGTGCTTATCACAATTCTTGGAGCATAGTAAGCATTTAGTAAATGTTTATTAATTGATTGATTTCACATAGATGAATAGAGGTCAAGATGAGGTTTTTGGTGGGAAAGTCACAGGTGTGGTAAATGTACTCATAGGAAATCACTTGATCCATCCTTTCCAGGAATAAATAGTAGTGTTGATGATTGTTCCCAAAGCTAGAACTGGAAAGCAGATTGGGGGGGGGGGAGCAGCATACTTAAATGATTTGCCCAAAACCACACAGGTTATCAGAGGTGGTATTTGAAGCCAGGCCCTCTGACTCCCTGGGCACCCCTCTTTCCATTGTACCGTATTGAAGCCCCACACTGGATTGACTCTAGTCCTATTCTATGTTCTAAGGACACTTCCAGCTCTGGCATTTGGGATTCTGCATCCTAAGAAGCCTTCAGAATTTGTCTAGGAAAGATACAGAGGCCTCGGGTCCCATATAATCACTCAAGTCACTAAATCCAATAGAGGATGGGCTTTCTTTAACCCCAAGGATACAAAGGATTCATTCCCAGTTCATAAAGAGTCCAAGCTCACTCTGGATGAGCTCCACCTCTCCCAAAGACCTATATGTAGCCCTGAGGATGAGGATCCCCTGAAAGGGGAAAGTCCCCAAGGTTCCTTCCAAAAAATCAAATAAAACACCCCTCCAAAGAGCCCTCTACCTCCCTTAGGTCTTCCTTAATCCAGAGTACTACCCTGGTGGGCAGCTAGGTGGCGCAGTGGATAAAGCACCAGCCCTGGATTCAGGAGGACCTTAGTTCAAATCCAGCCTCAGACACTTGACACTTACTAGCTGTGTGACCCTGGGCAAGTCACTTAAACCCCATTGCCCCGCCAAAAAAAAAAAAAAAAAAGAGCACTACCCTGAAACTGAAATTCTCCCAAGCAAAAAAAAAAAAAAAAAAATCAGAGTTTCTAGTGAGTCAACCAACCCATTTCCATGATGAACCTCACTTTGCCCCAGAGACCCATAGAGTCTTTGGCACTATGTTTATACTTCCACCTTGAGTCCTCAATCTCAAGTCATGGGGGAACCTCAAGGTAGCTAGAGGACCTAGAAATAATCCCCTCTGGTAGGTCCTACTTTGCCCATAATTCACAGGAAGGTGATGGCAAGGTACAGGTTGACTCCAGTCTAGAAAAGCCACTGTTGCCAATGCCGTTACACTTTTTGGCACCATTCCTACAGTTTCCAACTTGGCCCAAGAACTCCTCACTGATCCATCACTGCTTGAGGTCACTGACATCTCTGTTGACATCTTATTCTCTGGATGAGCCTGGTATGTGTGCCAGTTTTCCCTCCAGAGTACCGAGTTCAGGTCTCCAGATGTGACCCCTTTCCTGTTTTCCTCTCTCTCTCTCTCTCTCTCTCTCCCTCCCTCCCTCCCTCTCTCTCTTTCTAATTCTCACTCTGTCTATCTATCTTTCCTGTTGTCTCTGCTTTCCCTTTTAACAGCCAAGTCTAAATTCAAGTCCTTAGGCCAGGAGTATAAACCAACAAGGTCAAAAAAGAAAGGTGAGGAATTAATCTAGCCTCACAGGAAAAATTAGATTTACAAAGAAATAAAAAGCAAAATGAACAAACAAACTAAAATTATGCAACGCAATGAATGTGACTCCAAACCTCCAAAAGAAAATTCCAGGAAACCACCAAAAGTAATAGAACAACAGGAAGAAATTTTAGAACAGTTCAAAAGAGAAAATTTTTAAACTGAAAGACGAAAGAATGGACATTTGGAATGAAATCAAGTTGAAAATCAATATGATTCATAATAGGGTAGGAAATATGAACAAATCACAGAGAACCTCTCTGAAAACATCAGATTTCAAATTCACATTGCAGATGTAGATGAAAATTTGGCAGGATAGTGTCAATGGATGGTAATATTACATAAGTCAAAGAGACTAAAAAAAAAATAAGTCAAAGAGACTAATATCTTTCAGGATGGGATGAGCAAGCATAATTTGAGCATTAGGGTCCAAAAGAGGGACTTTCTACAAGAAGGAGTTATTTAAATTACCTCATTATGATAGTACCTAGGACTGTGCCTGGTGTTTTAATTCTTGTTGATTGACTGACTCATTGGTCTTCCAGAAAATCTCTATGAATTGAAAAGCCTGAATTCAGAGGGTAAAGAATTATACCAAGAAGTTGTCCAGAACTAATGAAAACGGAGGACAGGATACTGATTGGTAGGATCCACAGATGGCAAATGGAAAGAAATTTTAACTTTCAATGACCAAGGAATGGAATTGATATTTAACAATTAACAACTAACATGGGCAGAAAAATCATTTCAAATGGCCCGGGGGTATTTCTTTTCTATAAGAAATTAGATTTTGTAATGGGATATTTCAAAAGCAAAGAAAATCAGGATGTACCCACAGATTAAAGCATTCTTCAAAACTGAAACTAAACCTTGATGGGAAAAGATAGAATTTCAACAAAAGAGTGTCTTGAGTTATCCCCTCAGAAGAAACCAGAGGTAAGCAGGCTATTTGATATGTGAACACATACAATGAAAGAAATACAAGAAATATAAGTAAGTATGGTGAACAAAAGAATAAACAATGAAGTCAACTTTCTCATGATTCCAGAATGAGAAGAGGCTTTTTTTTTTTAATTCCTCCATTGGCTGAGAACCAAGAGAAAACAAAGAGAAATCATATAAGGACAAAAGAATCTGAGGGACTAGAGATGGAAAAGGGCTAAAATAGTTAGACAATAAGAAAAGATTAGTATCCCATGGACTAAAACCCGCATTTCCTCCCAGGTGAATCTGGAGAAAATGAAGGGAACGGTCAAAAGTAACACAGAGAAATTCCTTGAGCCGGAAGAGAGAAGACAAAGGACTTGGGGGGAAGCTGGAGATACACCCCGACATAGCCTAGATTTCAAAAAAAGGCTAAGAGGTCTGCCTTTGGAGCATTGAAGAGTGGAGGGTAAGAACAATGTTGTTGTTATTCAGTCATCTTTCAGTCAGGTCCAACTCTTTGTGGCCCCATTTGGGGTTTACTTGACAGAGATACCGGAGTGGTTTGCCATTTCCTTCTCCGGCTGAAAACAAACTGAGACAAACAGGGTTAAGTGATGTGCCCAGGGTCACACAGCTAGTAAATGTCTGAGGCCAGATTTGAAATCTCAAAGATCAGTCTTTCTGACTCCAGGCCTGGCACTCTACCCACTGTGCCACCTAGCTGCCCTGGAGTAAGAACAATATTGGGAAAGTAAGGGGGGAGGGGGCTCATCCTAAGTGAGATAAAATAAAATAGATTCACATAGGGTGGGATAGAAGGAACAGATGCTTTAGGTGAGCCCCCTTTTCCAACTGGAAAAATCCATAGGTTCTATATAAACCACAATGACTTTTAGCATAAGATAAGCAGATAGAATTTGAATATCACAATTCTCCCAGAAAAACATGGTACATGGGAACGCCTGAATAACATGGGAGAGGGAGTAACATGACAACAACAGCCATAGTTAGCATTCACATACTGCTTTAAGGTTTGAAAAGCACTTTGTCAATATTGCATCATTTGATCTTCTACAACAATCCTGGGAGGTAGGTGCTAATATTATCCCCATCTTACATAGGGGGAAACTGAGGCAAAGGTTAAGTGACTTGGCCAGGTACACATAGCTGGTAAGCATCTAAGCCCAGATTTGAACTCTTTTTTTTTTTTCTGACTCCAAATTCAGCACTCTATCTGCTATGGCACCTAGTGGCTAATAATAACAATAATAAGATTGCAAAACACTCCACAGGCATTATCTCATTTGACACTCACCACAATCCTGCCTACACCAGGCTGAGCCTCAGGAATTTGCCAATATGTAGCTCTTTCTACCTAAGGCGGACCTCACCTCTAACTTGGAAGAGACTCTTACTCTTTTGGAAGCAAGAGCTAAGAGCATACTCTTTGATTTGGTTTTGGGGGTTGTTTGTTTTGGGGGGGGTTGGGTTTTGTGAGGGGCAATGAGGGTTAAGTGACTTGCCCAGGGTCACACAGTTAGTAAGTGTCAAATGTCTAAGGCCACATTTGAACTCAGGTCCTCCTGAATCCAGGACCAGTGCTTTATACACTGCAGTGACACCTAGCTGCCGGCAGTTAAAGCTTTAAAAAGCTTCATAAAGGTCCTGGGAGAAAGGACTCTGCTGACTATTGTTCAGCCTCTTCTCTTCCAAAGTCATCAAAGTCCCTCGGCAAGACAAAAGTCAAAACAACTGGTGATAGTCTATGTCCCAGACCTATTGAGGCTGCAGTCTGGGATCCCTTAGAGTCTGCTCTGGAGCAAGACCTCAGGCACTTAGAGGATGAGGCATGGATAGGAAACCCCCTTGAAAATAGCCCCTCCAAAAAAATTTTAAAAAAAAGAACTGCGGAGTATAGATGCTAAATGAAACATACTATTTCTTTTGTTTTTGATGCTGTTGTTTTTTTTCTATTTTGAGGTTTTCCATCATTGCTCTGATTTTTTTCTCTTATAACATGACTAATGCAGAAATAGGATTAATGTTATTATGTGTGTGTGTATATATATATAACCTATATCAGATTACCTGCTGTCTAGGGGAGGGGGGAGGGAGGGAGAAAAATCTGAACTTGTAAAGCTTGTATAAAGAAAAGTTGAGAACTATCTTTACATGTAACGGGAAAAAAATAAAATACTTTATTAATTTTAAAAAAAAAGAAAATAGCCCCTCCATTTGGGGGCAATAGAGAGCATGTAATGGATGACTTCTATTTTTTTAGTAAAGTAGAGAGAGAGGAAGGGGAAAAGAGAAGTATGGAATGAAATACAAAGTCGTCTTTGGGGCACAAGCTGGCTCCATCGCACCTTTCCAGGCTAATTACACATGAATCCCATTTATGCACCCTAAGGTCTAGCCCAACCAGTACTCAACTGTTCTTCACATGTGATACTCTATCCCCCATCACTGTGTCTTTGCCCAGGCTGTTCTTCATGCCTGGATTGCCCTCCCTCTTCACTTCTATCCCCTACTTCCTTGCAAAGCTGAACTCAAATGCCACCTTCTGCATGAAGCCTGTCCTCCTCCCCTCAGCTACCACTGCCTTTTTCCCCAAAATTATTTAATTTGTATATACTTACATGATTGGCCAGTCCCTATCACTCCCCTCCCCTCCCCAAATAAAATATAAACTTCTTAAGGGAAAGGACTGTTTCATTAGAGTAGGAAGAATACTGTGGTCAGAGGCTCAACTCTCAGCTCCAAAGCTTGTGTAACTTGGTAAGTCACTTAATCTTTCTGGGCCTCAGTTTCCTCATCTGTAAAATGAGGGGGTTGGAGTAGATGACTTTCTAGCTCTTAGTCTGTGAAAATGTAACTAGTGGGGGCGGCTAGGTGGCACAGTGGATAAAGCACCAGCCCTGGATTCAGAAGTACCTGAGTTCAAATCCAGCTTCAGACACTTGACACTTACTAGCTGTGTGACCCTGGGCAAGTCACTTAACCCTCATTGCCCCATCAAAAAAAAAAAAGAAAAGAAAATGTAACCAGTGCTTCTTAAATGTCTTATTTATACACTGACAGGAGAGATTGAGTAGACAAAGGATTTGAAACAATCCCTTTGGGGAGACCAATAGAAAATTCGATCAGGAAAGCATAAATAGGTGAGGCAGGGCAGTGACAAAAAGGCTGTACTTGGAACAAAGGAGAGCAGGGGTTCAAAGCATACCTCTAACACCATCTGTGTGCCTTGCACTGCTCACCTAACCTCATCTGTAAGAAGAGGCAGTAGGACACACCGACTTCTCAGGTCCCTTCCAGCATATGATCATCCCATATTAAGGACCTCGTCAAACTCAGAGAATATAAATGTGGGATGGACCAAGAGTTTACAATACAGTGGATAAAGCACCGGCCCTGGATTCAGGAGGACCTGAGTTCAAATCCGGCCTCAGACACTTGACACTTACTAGTTGTGTGACCCTCATTGCCCCACCAAAAAAAAGAGAGAGAGAGTTTATGATAGGCTGAGTTAGTCAACAAGTATTTATGAGGTGCCTACTGTGATAATAGAACTCCCTCTGATGGTGATCTACAGTCGAGCAATAAAGGAGGAAAAAAGAAGGCAGATGGCGGGTGTGACCCAAGGCTGAGAATTGACAGGGTAAGAATGGCAGAGGTAGAATGAACAGAGGGGTGGGGCAAGAGATTAAGGATGGAGAACAAGACTTGGCTGAACCAGTAGCAGGATAGATCAAACCTGGGAAAAAAGAGAAGTAAGCCAGGGCAGGGAACAACAATATTTTATAGGTAGGAGGCTAATGCCAAATATGTTCATTATATTTAGAAAAAGAAAAGAGACACTTGAATGCTAACAGTTGGTGACATAGTTAATATAATCTACATAAATGTTTGTAAAGCACTTTACATATAATTTACTCATTTAAACCTCATAACAACCTTTTGAAATAGGTTGCTATCATCATCATTCCCATTTTGGAGATAACTGGGGCACAGAGAGGTTGAGCAACTTATCTAGAGTCACACAGCTAGTGTCTGAAATGAGATTTGAACTCAGGTGCTCCTGCTTCTTAAGTCCTGCAGTCTATTCACTGTGCCACCTAGTTCTGTACTATATTCAAAAGCTTCGTCAGCCTGTTATTTCCTCTATTCCAGGAGCTGCTCTGACATTCTAACGTCCCTTCCAGTCCCAATATACTCCATTCTAAGGTTCCCAGCAGCCTCTCTCTCTCTTCTACCTCTAGCATTCAATTCGGGGGGAATCCAGATTTATAACTACATTGATGTAGGAAATTCCCAGTGAGGAAAAGTCCTCTCCCAAAGCAAATTAGGGGGGCAGCTAGGTGGTGCAGTGGATAGAGCACTGGGTCTAGAGTCAGGAGGACCCGAGTTCAAATCCAGCCTCAGACACTTAACATTTACTAGCTGTGTGACCCTGGGCAAGTCACTTGACCCCAATTGCCCCACCAAAAAAAAAAAAAAGTAAATTAGCAACTATTCTCCAATATATCTAGATTGTCTATGTAGAGAGATAGAGATAAATATTTGTAGAGAGATAGAGATAAATATAGATAGATTTAGTAGTAGTCTTAGAAAGAGTTGCTCGGGGTCATACAGACAATATGCCTCAGAGATGGGACTTGAACCCAGGTCTTCCTGTCTCTAAGGCTCTCTGTACTGTAGGGTTCACTGTACCACACTGCCTTTCATGATTCTTTTATAAAGTTGCTTATCTTTGAAACAGAAGGAAGAAAAGAGAGCTTAACTAAGTGGTTCCAGCCATACTTGGGTAGGGCAGAAAGGGGGCAGGTAGATTGGTGGCACAGTGGATAGAGTGCTCAATTTGGTGTCAGGAAGACCTGAGTTCATATCCTGCCTTAGACACTAGCTATGACTCTGAGCCACTTAACCTCTTAAAAAATGATGGTGGGACAGCTAGGTGGCGTAGTGGATAGAGCACCGGCCCTGGAGTCAGGAGGACCTGAGTTCAAATTCGGCCTCAGACACTTAACACTTACTAGCTGTGTGACCCTGGGCAAGTCACTTAACCCCAATTGCCTCACTAAAAAAAAAAAAAAAAAAGATGGTGAAGCTTTATATATATATATATATATATATATATATATACATACATACATACATAAACACACATACATACATACACACATACATACATACACACATGCATGCATACACACATGCATGCATACATACATATATAACCTATATCAGATTACCTGCTGTCTAGGGGGGGGAAGGGAGGAGAGGGAGGGAGAAAAATTGGAAATTGGAAATCTTATATAAACAAATGTTGAAAACAACAAAAAAATGTTTTAAATGATGGTGAAGCAGTCAAGCTGAGGCTATAAATGTGGGGAGGCCCTAGTCAGAACAGTGACAGAACTCCCTCTGGTGGTGATCTATGGTCAAGGAATAGGGGAGGAAAAACGAAGGTAGGATTTTCTTAGAGATGAGAAATCTGATGCCCAGAAAGGTTAAGTAACTTACCTGGTCACACAGGTAGTAGTAACACTTAACTTCTGTCTGCCTCTGTTTCCTCAACTGTAAATATCTACCTCCCAGAGTTGTGAGCATCAAATGAGTTGACATATGTAAGGAGTTTTGCTAGCTATTATCTAGGGTAGGATCTGGGACAGGAGGGAGAATGAGGTGAAAAGATCCTGGTTGGGATCACCTGAGTAGTGACAGCCCCTCAAAACTCAGAGATAAAAAGGGCAGCTAGGTGGCACAGTGGATAAAACACTGGCCCTGGATTCAGGAGGACCTGAGTTCGAATCTGACCTAAGACACTTGACACTTACTGGCTGTGTGACCCTGGGCAAGTCACTTAACCCTCGTTGCCCTGCCAAAAAAAAAAAAAAAAAACACCTCAGAGCTATGCCCATATGTCCCCCTTCTTTTTTCATTATGTTTCAAGGAAGATGGATTTGCAGGGGGAAGATGGTGAGGAAAATGTCTGGTGGGATTCAAGTTGGAGAGATTAGATTCTCCCGATCAATGGGAATTGATAGGAACAAAGCTCTGGGGCTGGAGGAGATCTCAGAAACCATCTTGTCCTCACTTAACAGAAGTCTCAAGTTAGGTGGCTTTTTGCCCAAGGTCACCCAGGAGTGGGATTTGAACCCCAATTTTATTTTTAGGCACAAATTATTTCATTATTGAGATATTTGTGACAATTTCACCTTTTCTTTTTAAAAATATTTTCATTTTCTTTTAAAAAATATTTTCTTTTCCCCAGTTACATGTAAAAATGAGTTTTAACATTCATTTTTTTTTATTTTGAATTCCAAATTTTCTCTTTACCTCCCTCACTTCCGCCCTCCCTGAGACAGTGATTTCACATACATTGGACATATACATTCATACATTGGACCTCAATTTTAAAAGGGAGAATCGACATTTTGTGTATCTTTCTTCTCTCTTTTCTCTTTTCCTCCTTCTCCTTTTCTTCTCCACCTTCATGAGATGTCATACCCTTCAAGTAGGCATTCTGTCCAAAGGAATATAAATTCTGATTGCTTATACTTCCCAAGATATCTTAGGCTTGGGGGCTAGACTTTCACATACACACACACACACACACACACACACACACACACACACTTATTTATTCTTTTTTTCTTCAAAAAACTGGGACAATTAATTATTTTGCCTCGTGTAGTTATCATTTCTGATTTCTTGAAATATAGTTTTGATAAAGCCCATTGGAAATCAATGTAACTCCTTGACAATACCTTTAAACCCAAATCACTCTGGTTCTCACTGATTGGCCAATAAGCCCAAGCCTCACTTGCTCATTGTTTGGGCTCAGAGTGGATTTAAGTAGCAATTGTTTCTATTCTGGCCAGAAACTCTGAGGGTCTTTCCCTCAGATTGATTCTTTGGGGGTTTTTTGTTTGTTTGTTTTAATTTTTAATTTTTTTTTTTTGGTGAGGTAATTGGGTTAAGTGACTTGCCAAGGGTCACACAGCTAGTAAGTGTCAAGTGTCTGAGACCAGATTTGAACTCAGGTCCTCCTGACTCCAGGGCCAGTGCTCTATCCACTGCGCTACCTAGCTGCCCCCAGATTGATTCTTTTGTAAAGGCAAACTAGGCCACCTTTTGCCTCAGTTCTTGCCTAGCCTTTATTCACTGAATGGGAGTTGTCTCAGACAAACTGAGACCTGGAAAGACCTTAGCTTAAAAAGGCCAAGGTCTTCCACTGCATCTGGGACCATCACCAGTCATCCTGACCTATGTCTTTCCACTGGATTCTGATGACTCTGGAGGAGAGAATGGGGCTGATGACTTTGTACAGCCCTGTCTCACTTAAATCCAATTCACTTGCAAGTCAAGACATCACCCTGCTGATGTCATTAGTCCTCTTCTAGAACAAAGGATGAACAACAACAATACACAATCTTCTGTATGAGCAACCAGGTGTCACAATAGATAGAGAACTAGACCTACAGACTACCAGAAAACAACTCCTGGAGCAGCAGAACCCACAAAAAGACGGCTGAGATTTTTTCCAGCTAAAGACACCCTGGAAGTTCGGCAGAGGGGGGAGCCTGGCTGGGAGTGGAGTCCAGCCCTGAGATCACACCAACACAGATATAGCCCCAGGCAGGCTGCACCAGAGAAACTTACCCCCAAGCCTCCAAATCAGCTGCAGTGCCGGCATCTTCTGAAACTAAGCTCATGGTCTGGTGAGAGGGCTGAACAGCTGGTCGGGGTGGGGAGGAGTCTACAGGGGTGTATGCAGGAGCTAAGGGGGAATTTGGATATCCTATCCCAGTGGGGAACCAGGAAGAAACCTTGAGTCCTGGCAGCCCAGGTTGGGTAGAGGTATAGGCTCGTTGGAGCTAGCAACCATGGCACATAAAGTTTTGCTGCCTGATTGATTGGCAAGTTGGCCTGGGGTTATCTACAGACCAGAGAAAGGGCCAGGTGAGTGAAGGAACTGCCCCTTATTAAATCATAACACCTGGGACCCCCTGAAGCTTGGGACAGTATATCCTGGAAGCAGGACCCTACACTAAGAAGGAGTTAAAAGTCAAGTAAAAGATGGCCAGGATGAGCAGGCAGAGAAAATTGCAAACCATAGAAAGCTTCTTTAGTGACAAGAAAGATTGAGGTGCACCCTCAGAAGAGGATAGCAATATCAGGGCCCCTACATCTAAAGCTTCCAAGAAAAATATGAGTTGGTCTCAGACAATAGAGGTGCTCAAAAAAGGACTTTGAAAATAAAGTCAGAGAGGTAGAGGAAAAAATGGAAAGAAAACTAGACCTACAGGCAAGAAGATCCAAGTTCAAATTCTCCCTTGGATACTTACTAGCTAGGTGACCCTAGGCAAGTCACTTAACCCTTGTCTGCCTCAATTTCTTCGTCTGTAAAATGCAGGTATAATAGTTCAAAGCATTAATGCACATATTACATAATATAAATGGTGGGTATTATTATTGTTGCTGCCAGTAATAACACAACTTTCATTTCACCCATTCAGGCAGGGGAAGGGAAGGAGATGAAAATAATGATCATGTGATCAAGGAAAGAATGCTAACAACAAAAACAAATCAAAACTGAATACTTTGAAATTATGATGACCCAAAATTATGATGGTCTCAAAGAAGAGACAGGAGATTGCTCCTCCCTTCTTTACAGAGGTGGGGGACTAGTGGCATGGAACACCACATATAATGTTGGTTGTTTTATGGGCTAGATGGTTTTCCCAAACTGCTTTCTCCCACCACCATCACCTTTGAAAAATTATTTTTTAAGGGACATCTACCCAGGAAAGGAAAGGAGAAGGATATGTTGAAAAATAGAGGTGATTTTTAAAGCATCCATTTAAAATGTGTAAAATTAAAGAAAAATTAGTTGCATGGGAATGGGTTGAAAGGAGATGAAAAGTCCACTCTGACACCAGCAGCTATGATTTGCTCAAGCCTTTATAGTCTTCATCTATTCCATTTAGATGTTCAGTCGATATATTTTAATCTATATGTGAGCAGCTCATCCTTTTAAGATGAAGAATAGATTGAAATCCTGTGGAATGGGAAAGACAAAATTATGAATTTGGATGGGAATTTTTCATAGACCCAAACCTGGTTTATGTAACTAGCAGGGCTGGCTTTGGAGCAGGTTGTTAATAGTGAGAGCAAGTGCTTAACACTAGAAACTAGGCACTGATTTGAACAGGGGAACTGAGCCAGAGAAACTATGGTTTTAGAGTGCCATCTGGTGGCTATGACAGATATTGCATAATGTGCATCCTTTCTGCCAATGTCAATCAATGAATGATTGAGCATTTATTAAGCACCTACTATGTTCCAATCACTGTGTTAGGGACTGAAGATACAAAAACAAAAGAGAGGAATTTCCTTCCCTCAAGGGGCTTATATTCTATCACATAAAGCTAGCTCTCCTTTCAGTGGGTGTACATACATTAAGAATAACAGGACTGGGGCAGCTAGGTGGCGCAGTGGATAGAGCACCGGCCCTGGAGTCAGGAGTACCTGAGTTCAAATCCGGCCTCAGACGCTTAACACTTACTAGCTGTGTGACCCTGGGCAAGTCACTTAACCCCAATAGCCTCACTAAAAAAAAAAAGAAGAAGAATAACAGGAATGAAATAGGAACCAGTGAGAGGAAATCACAAAATTTCAGAATTGAAAATTATTTCAGTGACCACCACATCCAGAGGTTCTTAAATTGGGATCTTTGTTACCTCAAAATGTTTTCTGTCACTAGTAATAAGAGAAATGCAAATTATAACAACTCAATTTGAAGGCTGTGAGGTAGTACTGGAGGGAATATGGGAAAATAGGGACATTAAATGCATTGTTGGTGGAGTTGTCAACTGATCGAACCATTCTGGAAAGCAATTTGGAACTATGCCCAAAGAGATATCAAACTGAGCATACCCTTTGACAGCAATACCACTACTAGGTCTATATCCCAAAGAGATCAAAGAAAAGGGAAAACGACAAATTTGTACAAAAATATTTATACCAGCTCCTTTTGTGGAGACAGAAAACTGGAAATTGATGGAATACCCATCAATTGGAGATTGTTCTGGCATATGGTTGTGATGAAATATGATTATGCTATTAGAAATCACAAGCAGGATGGTTTCAGAAAAATCTGTGAAGACTTGTATGAACTAATGCAGAATAAAGTGAGCAGAACCAGGAGAACATTGTATACAGTAATAGCAATAGCAATGATTAACTGTGAAAGACTTAGCTACACAGCTACTGGAGTAGCTAGTTGGCACGATGGATAAAGCACTGGGTCTAGAGTCAGGAGGACCTGAGTTCAAATCCAGCCTCAGACACTTGACATTTACTAGCTGTGTGACCCTGGGTAAGTCACTTAACCCTCATTGCCCTCCCCCCAAAAAAAATTTTTTTAAATAAAAAAACAAGGGACTCTCAAAAGTCTTCCCCACCATCACAATTTTAAAGTTCCAATTCTGTGGTGCTCAGCTTTCCTCCATAGTCCAACTCTAACAATCATATGTTACTAATGGAAAAATCAGAGCTTTGACAATATGGACTATATGGACCTTTGCTGGCAAGGTGATGTCTCCGCTTTTTAATAAGCTGTCCAGATTTGCCATAGCTTTGCTTCCAAGGAGCAAGCATCTTTTAATTTCATGGCAGCAGTCACCATCTGCAGTGATCTTTGAGCCTAAGAATATAAAATCTGGGGGCGGCTAGGTGGCACAGTGGATAAAGCACCGGCCCTGGACTCAGGAGTACCTGAGTTCAAATCCAGCCTCAGATACTTGACACTTACTAGCTGTGTGACCTTGGGCAAGTCACTTAACCCCCATTGCCCCGCAAAAAAAAAAAAAAAAAGAATATAAAATCTGACACTGCTTCTATTTCTCCTCCCTCTATTTGCCAGCAAGTAAGGGGACCAGTTGCCAAGATCTTAATTTGTTGTTTTGTTTTTTATGTTAAGCTTCAAGCCAGATTTTATACTCTCCTCTTTTACCTTCATCAAGAGGCTTCTTAATTCCTCTTTACTTTCTGCTATCAGAGTGGCATTGTCTACTTATCTGAGATTATTGATATTTCTCCCAGCAAACTTAATTCCATCTTTTTATTAATCCAGCCTGGCATTTCACATGATTTACTCTGCATATAAGTTAAATAAGGGGACAATGTACAGTCTTGTTATATTCCTTTTCCAAAATTAAACCACTAAGTTGTTCCATGTTCAGTTCTAACTGTTGCTTCTTGACCTGCATACAGGTTCCTCAGGAGACAAGTAAGATGACCCGGTACTCCTATCTCTTTGAGGACTTGCCACATTTTGTTGTGATCCACACAGTCAAAGGCTTTAGTGAAGTCAAGGAAGCAGAAGTAGATTTTTTTTTTCTGAAAATCCTTTGCTTTCTCCCTAATCCAGTGAGTGTTGGCAATTTGGTCTCTAGTTCCTCTATCTCTTCAAAAATTAGCCTGCTTTTCTAGTAATTCTCAGTTCACATATTGCTGAAGCCTATCTTGCAGAATCTTAAGCATAACCTTGCTGGTGTATGTAGGAAACGAATGAAAACAGTCCTTGGCATTGCTCTTCTTTACAATCAACACATAAAACTGATCTGTTCCACTCCCATGGACACTGCTAAATTTTCCAAATTTGCTGGCATATTGAGTGCAGCACTTTAACTCTTTTAGAGTTTTAAGTAGATCACCTGGAATTCCATCACCTACACTAGCCTTATTGCTAACAATGTTTCCCAAGGCCCATTTGACTTCATTCCCCAGGATGTCTGGCTCTAGATCAGTAACCACACCATTGTAGTTATTGGTGATATTAAGATCTTTCTTGTATAGTTCTTCTATATATTCTTATCATGGGGTGCAGCTAGGTGGTGCAGTGGATAAAGCACCAGCCCTGGATTCAGGAGGACCTGAGTTCAAATCCAACCTCAGACACTTGACACTAGCTGTGTGACCCTGGGCAAGTCACTTAACCCTCATGCCACACAAAAATAAATATATTCTTATCACCACTTCTTAATCTCTTCTACTTCTGTTAAATCCCTACTATTTTTGTCTTTTATCATGCCCATTTTTTGCATGAAACTTTCCCTTGATATCTCTAATTTTCTTGAAAAGATATGGTGTCTTTACCATACCAGTGTTTTCTTCTATTTCTTTGCATTGCTCATTTAAGAAAACCTTCTTGTCTCTTCTTGCCATTCTCTGGAATTCTGCATTCAGTTGGGTATATCTTTCCCTTTCTCCTATACCTTTCACTTTCTCTTTCCTCAACTATTTTGAAAGCCTCATCAGGCTGTCATTTTGTTTTCTTGCTCTTTTTCTTTGGAATGTTTTTTTTTCTTTCTTTCTTTTTTTTTTAGTGAGGCAATTGGGGTTAAGTGACTTGCCCAGGGTCACACAGCTAGTAAGTGTTAAGTGTCTGAGGCCGGATTTGAACCCAGGTATTCCTGACTCCAGGGCTGGTGCTCTATCCACTGGGCCACCTAGCTGCCCCTGGAATGTTTTTTGTTGCTGTTTCCTGTACAGTATTGTGAATGTCTGTCCATAGTTCTTCAGGCCCTCTATCGACTAGATCTAATACCTTAAATCTATTCATCACTTCAATTTCATATTCATAAAGGATATTATCTAGGGCATACCTATACAGGCTGATGGTTTTCCTTACTTTCTTCAATTTAAGTCTGAATTTTCAATAAGAAGGTCATAATCTGAGCCACAGTCAGCTTCAGGTCTTCTTTTAACTAGCTAGAGTTTTTCCCCCTTTGACTACAAAGCATATAATCAATCTGATCTCAATATTGACCATCTGCTGACATCCATGTATAGAGTCATCTTTTGGGTTATTGAAAAAGAGTATTTGTTACCTTGGCAAACCTCTATTAGTCTCTGCCCTGCTTCATTATGTATTCCAAGGCCAAATTTGCCTGTTATTCCAATTATCTTTTGATTTACATTCCAGTCCCCTATGATGAATGTGACATTTTTATGGTGATATTTCTAGGAGATGTTGTAGATCTTCATAGAACTGGTCAACTTTGGTCTCTTCAGCATCAGTCATTGGAACATAGTGTGGGGGCCAAATTTAATATATGAAGAGTTAATTGGGTGGCTCACCTAAATATTGGGTCCCAGAGATAATGAGGGATCTCTAGGTTTAAAGCTCCCTCCCCTCAGAAATTGCCTTTTTAGATATTTCTCCCAGGCCAATAAGAAAGGACCTTACAGCCTGTGTTCCACAGATGTTTTATATGGGAGAATAAAGTAAACAGCAAAGGTGAAATTAATAAATCAAAGACAAGGAAAGAGGGAAAAGGAAATACGGTTAATCCTCCTAGCTCTAACCTAAGTCTATTCAAAAGAGCAGAGTAGCAGAGGGAGGAGAGCTCTGGAAGAGACTCAGCCTCCCCTCAGGGAGCATCCAATTTTCCTCCCCCAAAAGGGGAAGTCCTTCAAAAACTGTCTATAGGGGGCAGCTAGGTGGCGCAGTGGATAGAGCACCAGCCCTGGAGTCAGGAGGACCTGAGTTCAAATCCAGCCTCAGACACTTAACACTTACTAGGAATATAACAAGACCCCAATTGCCTCACTAAAAAAAAAAAAAAAAACTGTCTATGGAGAGAGGCTTCTCCTTCTGACCTCAGTAGCATACATAACTTCAGGGCGGGCCAGGTGTGGCCCCTCCCAAATGAGTCAGCCAATCCTAATAATTTTACCACAATAGACTTGTATTACTGTGGTGTTGAATGGTTTGTCTTGGATTCAAACAGATATCACTCATCATTTTGGAGATTATACCCTAGTCCTGCTTTTCTCACCTTTTTATTGACTATGAGGGCTACTCCATTTCTTCTAAGGGATTCTTGTCCATAGTAGTCTATGTAGTGATCATCTGAATTAAATCCACCCATTCTCCTTCATTTAAGCCCAGTGACACCCAAGATGTCAATGTTTAATCTTTCCATCTTCTGTTTGGCCACATCCACTTCCCTGGATTCAAAGATCTTACATTTCAGGTTCTTATGCCATATTAATCTTTTTTTTTTTTTTTTTGGTAAGGCAATTGGGGTTAAGTGACTTGCCCAGGGTCACACAGCTAGTAAGTGTTAAGTGTCTGAGGCCAGATTTGAACTCAGGTCTTCCTGAATCCAGGGCCGGTGCTTTATCCACTGTGCCACCTAGCTGCCCCATACAGCTTCCTTCTGTATATTGGAAATCCCTCTACCATGATGAGGCAGTGATGGGGAGGGGGGAGGTCAGGAAGACCTGAATTCAAATCCAGCCTCAGACACTGTGAGAAATGGGTAATTGTCTCCTCTCAATGTGGATATAACAGTCAGTCATACTCCCCTGACCTGTTTGTAGGACAAAGGTCTCAGATCCCCTCCTCCCCATCAGGTTAGCAAGGTCACATGGTTCAAGGAGCCCTAGTCTCAATAAGGTCTGCTCCAGAGTTGTGTCCATATGAGGAAGTATAAGGTCCACTCCTGAGTCATGCCCATACAAGGAAGAGGGGTGGGAATACTGCGTTCCAATTAGCTAGCTTTTGCTGGTAGATTGTAACCCCACCAGTGATGAAAAAGGGGAAGGTCCTTTTGCGTTAGGAACTAGGGTATAAAACAGGGCCTTCGAGCCCCCTTTCTGGGCACCCACTAGCTGCACACTAGGGTGCCTCCTCATGAGAAGAAAATAAAGCCTTTGTCACTTCGCTGCTGAGTTTCTGAGAATTATTGAGAAGAGGATGGATTTTTCCCTCATAGACACTTACTAGCTGTGTGACCCTGAGCAAGTCACTTAACCCTGCATTATGGGGAAAACATGTGGGTCCTTAGGATTCCTCTGTAAAGAATTACATTCTCACACACATCCTAGTTAGAAATGTCATGGGGTACAGAGCACCCCAGAAGTTCTCTGGGGCACATCAAGGAACCTTCTCCTTGAGAAACTAAACCAGGGAACAGATAACGCCTAGAGAGATAAAGGGAACCAAATCAGACTGAGCTAGCTTCGGATTCCCACCCTTCATTCCGGGCTCCCTTACCCAGGGGAGATAAATTTGGGTGTGGCTGCAGCTTTTGTATCCTGAAGAGGGATCCGTAGCCACCCCTCACCCAATTCCTCTAGTCACTACCAGTGGGGGATGGTCCTCCACTCCTCACCCAATTCCCCCAGCTAGGTCCTTCCTCACTAAAGGAACTTTCCACAGTCAAATGGTGACCCCTCCCCCCATCAGTCCTCTATAAAAGTACCTTCCAGTCTCCTGCTCGAGGAGATTGGTACCTCTGAGCCACATGCTTTGTGCCTATCTCTCCATGAGAAGTCCAAGGATTTCTTTCATGGTTTCCCTTCCTCACCCCCCTTCCTTTCCCTTGCCCCTAAATAAACTACCACCTTGTTCTAACTATTTTTGGGTGCAAGAGGGTGTAATTCTTTAAAGAGGAATTCCTAAGAACCCCAATGCCTAACCCAAACCCGTACCCCATTTTCCCCCTTTACAGAAATAAAAGAATAAGGGGCAGCTAGGTAGCACAGTGGATAAAACACTGGCCCTGAATTCAGGAGGACCTGAGTTCAAATCTGGCCTCAGACACTTGATACTTACTAGCTAGGTGACCCTGGGCAAGTCATTATTTAACCCCCGTTGCCCCACAAAAAAAATAAAAATAAATTTAAAAAGTTTTATTTGGTACAAGAGAAACTGGCCAGGATGAAAATTTAAACTCTTTCCTCCCCAACCAGACTGGGGAGCGCCCTTTTATAGGGCCTAGATGGTGTGACCACCCAAGTAAGGGTGAAATGTCCCTTATTGGGTGGTGGGTTGGAAACAGTCTGGTATGGGGCAGTTATTCTGTCCCCTCCTAGTACAGCCAGGCCTAACAGGATTACCTCATTGTGGGGGGGAGACTGGAATGAAGGGTGGTGGTCCTGGAGTTATCTCAGTCCAGACCCTGTGCTGCTTATCTCTCTAGGTGTGTCTGTCTGTCCTTCGCTTTAGTTTCAAGGAGAAGGTTCTTTGATCTCCCCAGACAACTTCTGGGGTAGCCTGGGTCCATAACACCTGTTTGACTCAAGTTCCTCATCTGTCAAATGAGCCAAACAAGGAAATAGCAAATCACTCCAGTGTCTTTGCCAAGAAAACCCCAAATGGGGTCCCAAAGAGTGGGATATGACTAAAGTGACTCAATGACAACATGATAAAACATTCTATTCAATCCCAGAGAAAGAGCTTACGGACTTGAAGTACAGATTAATGTGTATTGTTTTCCTTATTTTTCTTGCTTCTTTTTTTTTTTTCATAACATGGTTAATGTGGAAATATATTTTGCATGACTTCATATGAATAATGGACATCACATTTCTTGCCTTCTCCATGGGTTGGAGACAGATGGAATTTGGAACTGAAAATAAACGTAAAAAAAAAATGAAAAATTTTATAACTATCAATCGATAAACATTTGTTTTGTTTTGGGGGTTTTGCAGGGCAATGAGGGTTAAGTGACTTGCCCAGGGTCACACAGCTAGTAAATGTTAAGTGTCAGGTCAGATTTGGACTCAGGTCCTCCTGAATCCAGGACTGGTGCTCTATCCACTGCGCCACCTAGCTGCCCCCTCAATAAATATTTATTAAGCACCTACTATGTGCTAGCCACTGTACTAAATGCCATTCTATTGCAGTGTACTTGTTTTCCTTTGTAATACTTTGTATTTTATGCATTTCAAAACATGGTCCTGAAAAGGGGTCTATAATAGGCTTTATGAGACTGCCAAAGGGTCTAGGGCACAAAAAGGTTAAGAATCTATGACCAAGGGGGCAGCTAGGTGGCGCAGTAGATAGAGCACCGGCCCTGGATTCAGGAGGACCTGAGTTCAAATCCGGCCTCAGACACTTGACACTAGCTGTGTGACCCTGGGCAAGTCACTTAACACCAGTTGCCTCACCTTAAAAAAAACAAAAAGAAAAAAAGGGGATGGCAAGGTACAGACCCAAGCAAGTACAGGGAGACAGCCAAGATGGCCGCATCTTGAGTTTTTCAGAATGTCTCCCCCTAGATTTGCTCCTGAGAGGGCTGTGACAAGATCAGCTCTAAATTTTCAGTGTATTTACACTTCAGAAAGCCACAATTGCTACAAATCAGGGTTTGGTTTATTGTTTTCTGGGTTGTCTAGACTTAGGAAAATGCAAATAATGTGGTTTAAACTTAAGTGTTTGTGCATACATTCCCCACCCCAGCCTGGTTGGTATTGCTCAATAAGCATGGCATGAGCCCCCAGCAGGAGTGCAGTAGGGAATGAAGGTGACACCAGACTGGAAATTTGGTAACATGATGGTGATGATGATGACTTCGAAGACAACAATGACGACGACTGGCATTTATATAGAGCTTTAAATGTTTGCCAAGTGCTTTTTGTCACACCTCTGACTCCTTACCTACCCTCTTGTCCATGACTAGATTCTGCTGAGAAGGGATAGCAGGGTAGGCATTTCCCCCACTTCTAAATGGCAAATAAAATGGCTCCAGGGCTAGCCTCTCTGCTTGGGACTAGGAGGGTTTCCCATCAATAGAATTAGAGTTGCTTCAAGCATAGAGGTGCTGAGGGAGATGGGCTAGGGTGGAGCAGGCAGAGTTGGGCTTGTTCCCAGAAGAATGCAAATGTGAGCTGCTCCTTCCTCCTCCCACTTCTCTCCCTGGTCCTAAGGGCTATGAGGGTTTGTGGTATTAGGGTGGGGAAAGTTGAGATTGTCAGGAATGACTCACTATTGGTCTCACTCCAGGAAGAAAGCCCAGTCTTTGACATGATAAAAGCGATGACCATGGGTTGGAGTCAGATGGAACCTGAAGGGACATTTAGTCCAACCCTCCAGCAATTTGCTTCTGAGAAATTATGGTATATGGCCAGCCAGCCTCCATTGAGCAGGAACCCACCACCTCCTGAGGCAGTACATCCCACTAAAAAATGAGGGATCTTGGCACAGTGGATAGAGCACTGGACCTGGATTCAGGACATGAGTTCAAATCCAGCTTCAGACACTTGACACTTACTAGCTGTGTGACCCTGGGTGAGTCACTTAACCTCATTGCCCCACCAAAAAAAAGAAAGAAAAGAAAAGAAAAGAAAGAAAGAAATGAAGGAGCTTTCTCCTGGCATCAAGTTGAAATCTGTTGCTCTATACTATCCACCCCCCCAGGGACCAAGCATGTCTAATTCCTCTTCTCCCTGTCAAATACTTGTAAACAGTCATCATCTGTCCCCTCCTTCCCTTCCCTCAAATCTCCCCTTCTCCAAGCTTAACATCCTCCATTCAGTCAATCCTCCTAGTCCCCTCACCAAGCTGGTGCCCCTCTTCTGGCCACTTTCCAGGTTATCAGCCTCCCTTCTAGAATGTGTCATCTAGAGCTCAACATAGTAGGTGTGGTCTGGATTTGACTAAATACGGAGAGATTAGCCCCTCCCTTGTCCTTATACAAAGAACTTTTTCTACTCCTCCTTCCCACTCCACCTCCATCAATGTACAGACTTCCTCAACCTGTATTTGTGAAGTTGGTTATTTGAACCCTTCCTGTGGGGTTTACACTAATTCCTATTAAAGGGAGAGGTTGGGACTAGGAGAAACCTAGAACCTTTCTGAATCCTTCTGTTATTTCTTTAATAACTGGACAAATCTTAGATAAGATTACTTCTTTGCCCTTTCCCCCTTTAATAACATGTTAAAGATAAATGGTTGATATTGTGGTAAAAATTAATATCGCAAGTTTTAGCTGAATCATTTGGGAGAGGCCACATCTGGCCCACCCTGAGATTACATATGCTACTGAGGTCAGAAGGAGAACTCTCCATGAGCAGCTTTTTTGTTGTTGTTGTTTTTGTAGGGCAATGGGGGTTAAGTGACTTGCCCAGGGTCACACAGCTAGTAAGTGTCAAGTGTCTGAGGCCGGATTTGAACTCAGGTACTCCTGAATCCAGAGCCGGTGCCCTATCCACTGCGCCACCTAGCCGCCCCATGAGCAGCTTTTTAAAGGACCTCCCCTTTTGGGGGAGGAAAGATTGAACTTGACCTGAAGGGAGACCAGGCATTTGCTGTAGGCTAAGCTCTCGGACACTTCTGGAACTCAGAACGCTCTCTCTGGCGGTTGACTGAGGTCACGGTGGCACGTGAGCAACTGTAGACTAGCGCTGTTCAGGTTGGTGAGGTACCTACTGAAAACCCTAAATTCCTTTGAACCATCTTAGGCTAAGTTTAGAGTTCAGAGCATCTATCTGTATTTCTCTTTTCCCATTTCCTTATCTTTGATTTTGATTAGTTTCACCTTTGTGGTTTAATCAATTCCCAAGTAATAAAATCTGATCCTTTTGTGAGGCTCCTTTCTTATTGGCCTGTGAGAAATATCTAAAAAAGAATAGTTCAGAGGGGAGATTAAACCTAAAAAGGTCCCTCATATTTCCGGGACCCCAATATTAAGGTGAGTCACCCAAATAGCTCTCAGTATATCCAATTTTGGCCCTCACAATATATAATCACTTTTATGGCATCCAGTCTCTAACCTTAGCCTTTAAAAGAAGGCATAGACCCACATGTACAAAAATATTTATAGCAGCTCTCTTTGTGACGGCAAAGAACTGGAAAGCAAAGTAATGCCCATCATTTGGAGAATGACTAAATAAGTTGTGGTATGGGAATGGAATGGAATACTATTGTGCTATAAGAAATGATGAGCAGGCAGATTTCAGAAAACCCTGGAAAGACTTACATGAACTGATGTTGAGTGAAGTGAGGAGAACCAGGAGAACACAATTATTATACACAATAACAGTAACATTGTGCAATAATCAACTGGGATACTTAGTTCCTCTCACCAATACAATGATCCAAGACAATTTTTTTTTGCAGGGCAATGGGGGTTAAGTGACTTGCCCAGGGTCACACAGCTAGTAAGTGTTAAGTGTCTGAGGTCAGATTTGAACTCAGGTACTCCTGAATCCAGGGCCGGTGCTTTAACTACTGAGCCATCTAGCTGCCCCTGTTCCAAGACAATTCTAAAGGCCTCATGATGGAAAATGCTGTCCACATCCAGAAAAAAGAACTGTGGAATCTGAATGCAGACTGAACCATACTGTTTCTACTTTTTTTGGTTTTTGTTTTTCTCTTTTGAGGTTTGTCCCTTTTGTTCTGATTCTTCTTTCACAACATGACTAATGCAGAAATATGTTTAATGGGATTGTACATACATAACCTGTATCAGATTGCTTTCTGTCTTGGGGAGGGAGGGAGAAAAATTTGGAACTCAAAATCTTATAAAAACAAATGTTGATAATTATCTTTACATGTAACTGTAAAAATAAAATACTATTAAGATTGAAAAAAAAAAAAGAAGGCATAGAGGGTTAAAGTGGGGGGTAACTAAGTGGACCAGTGGATTGAGTGCTGGCCCTGGAGTCAGGAGGACTTAAGTTCAAAACCAGTCTCAGACATTTACTAGTTGTGTGACCCTGACAAGTCATTTAACCTCTGTTTGCCTCATTTTCTTCATCTGTAAAATGAGCTGGAGAAGGAAATGGAAAACCACTCCAGGATCTCAGTCAAGAAAACCCCAAATAGGGTCATGGAGAGTTGGCCACAATTGAAATGACTCTACAACAACAACAAAGAGTTAAAGACAGAGAGGTCCTGAGAAAGATGACAGAGAAGTCAATCCAATAGGCACAAGATTATATAGCCTTACCCCACCTTCCATAGCAATAGATGAAAACGGTGTCAGAGTAATTCATAGTACCTGGGCTAAGCTGGAGACCTGGGAATACAAGTTGGCAACAAGGGAATAGCAATGGTGAGATCATACAAGAGTTTATTGACCAAGAAGAGGAATTCCTGGACTAAGCAGGAGAATCTTGACACAAGGAGAGCCAAGGGTCAGAGCCTGAGTTTCGAGGAGTAAACTCTTGCCTTTCATGAATATTAGAGTTATGTGGCCTGTGCAGGTCCATGGGAAAAGGGTCAATATTCCATTGGCCCCACATGCTTTCCCCTAGTAGGAAAGCCTCAATCACAAGATTCTATCACAAATATAGTGAAATTGGTAGTTCTCAGGGGTGTGTGGGATCCACTAAAAATGTTAACTCCTAAGTATTTGGGTTAGAGTCTTTGCATTTTCTCTAGATAGCACAGTATAAAAAAGTAGCTAAAGAAACAATACATGACACACACACACAGACACACAAACCTGGAAGATCACTCTCCCATAAATACACATAGCATCAATTGGAAGAGTGGGCATACATGTAAGGAACACACATGAATAGGGTTACTCACTAGTAACTAGTACTATAGATCATCAAAGTCCTTTCTTTACAACTTCTCTCTGTAGCTCAGCTCTATATTGCCAGGGCTGGTTATCTCTTGAACTCATATCCAACTCTCTTCTCTGCTTCCCAGTACTCAATTAACCTTGAAGCTGCTTCTGGTCTTAAGTGAATGCCTCTCTGATTGAAATGTGTCTCTGCTCCTTCTAACACATTATCACCTGTACGACCCTGGGCAAGTCTCTTAACCTCTGTCTACCTCAGTTTCCACAATTGTAAAATGGGGATAATGAGAGCACCTTTCTCCCAGGGTTGTTGTGAGGATCAAATGAGATAATGTTTATAAAATATTTTGCAAAACTTAAATTGCTATTTAAATATTTAAATGAATAGCTATAATGTACTGTTGGTGGAGTTGTGAATGTATCCAAGTTTTTTAAATTCCTAATATTGTTTTGAGATATTGTGTTTCCAAATTTTCTTATAATGTATAAATTGGTGAACAATGGTATCAACTATGGTGGAAAAGCAATCTCTTTTATATCTGGATGAAAATGAGATGCAGATATAGAAATTCCAATATAAGAATCTGGCTTTGTCATCTATTAGTCATGCATTTTAAAACTGAATCAGAGGGGCAGCTAGGTGGCACAGTGGATAAAGCACCAGCCCTGGATTCAGGAGGACCTGAGTTCAAATCCAGCCTCAGACACTTGACACTAGCTGTGTGACCCTGGGCAAGTCACTTAACCCCCATTGCCCTGCCCAAAAAAAAAAAACCACCTGAATCAGAAATACCTAAAGTACAACTTATATAACACACACTCTTGTCACCTTAAGTCCTTTTTGATTTTTTGCTTTGGCCTCTTTTAAACTGTTGTTGAAGTCTGTTCCATCCAGGTTCAAGGCTTCAACCTCATGGCAGCTACAGCTGGTGCCTGTACATCTCCTCCCACCCTCTGGACCTCACATCTCCCTACACTCTCTGGACCAGGCCTTTCCCAGCTTCTCCCCTTCCCCCCTCCCTCCACCTGCTCAGTTACAGAAGAAGAATCTTCACCCCTTTTTCCTTACATATAGAGAAGTGGGGAATGTTATGGGCCTGGGGTACCTCAGAAGTTTTCTGGGGGAAATCAAGGAACCTTCTCTTTGAGAAACTAAACCAAAGGACAGACACACCTAAAGAGATGAGAGGCACTAGATCTGAACTGAGATAACTTCAGGACCACCACCCTTCATTCCAGTCTCCCCCACCCCTCAAGAAGATAAGAGTTGGTGTGGCTGCTGCCCTTGTGGCATGAGGGGGACAGAGATGGCTTGAGAGATTGGAGCTGCCTCTCACCCAACTTCCCCCAGCCACCACCAGTGGGGGATGATCCTCCCTGGGAACTTTCCACAGTCGGATGATCACCCCATGGTCCTCTATAAAAGTATTTGCCTGTCATCTGCTCAAGGAAAAAGGTATCTCAGAGAGCCACACCTTTGTGGCATGCCTTCTCCCCATGAGAAGTCCAAGGACTTCTCTCTTGGTTTCCTTTTCCTAGCACCTAAATAAAATATTATTTTATTCTAATTAGATTTGTGTGTAAGAGGGTGCAGTTTTTTAAAGAGGAATTTCTAAGGACCCCTACCCCAACCCTCACAAATATCCCCTGTAACAGAAACAATCCAGAGTGCTTTTCTGATGCCCTGAAAGCCATTTATGAGCCAAAGAGCTATGGCGCAGCTCAACTACTCAGTACTGACAAAGCTATACTGATCAGTGCTAAGGACATGATCCTGGAGAGATGGGCTGAACACTTCCATAGCATTCTCTACAGATTGTCATGAATCAGTGCTGAAGTCAATCCCTTTCTAGCCAAACTTCCTACTGAAGAAGAGATTTTAAATGCCATTAGGCTCTTCTTGTGTGAGAAAGTGCCTGGTGCTGAAACTATTCCAGCTGAGATTTACAAGACAAAGGTTGCACTGTTCATACAAAGACTGACTGATATTTTCCAAATTATATGGCAAGAGAAGGTTATCCCTCTGTCATTCATCTCTATAAAGGTAAAGGAAATAGACTGTCCTGTGACAATCACAGGGGCTCTCTCTCTCTTAGTCATTACTGGCAAGATTCTTGTCAGAGTCCTCCTTAATAGAATGGTCCTTCACCTGGAAGATGGTCATCTACCCAAGAGCCAGTGCGGCTTCAGAAAGGACTGAGGAACAGTCAATATGGTGTTTGCTGGCCAACAACTTCAGGAGAAATGCCAGGAGCAGAACAGAGGTCTGGACACAATATTCATTGATCTGTGCAAGGTCTTTGATACTGTCAGCTGTGAGAGCTTGTGGAAAATTGTGTCAAAATTGGGTTGCCTGGGGAAATTCATCAGTGTTTTACATCAGTTTCATGACAGCATGCTTGAACAGGTTCTGGTTAATGAACAATTCTCTCCAGCTTTCCCAGTCACCAATGGAGTGAAGCAGGGCTGTGTACTTGCTCCCGTGCTTTTTAGTATGATGTTTTCAGCAATGATGGCAGATGCCTTCAATGAGGATAAACATGGTATCAAGATCAGCTACCACACTAATGGTAAATGGCTTGCCTTGAAAAGGCTACAAGACAAGACTGAAGTGTAGAAAGAGTTAGTGTATGATTTTTGTTTGCAAATGATTGTGTAACCAATGCAATCTCTGAGGCTGAGATGCAACAAAATATGGATCGATTCTCTGCTGCTTGTGCTAATTTTAGCCTAACAATTAACATTCTCCCTCAGCCAGCCATTTATGTGTGGAACCATCAGTTACAGCAAATGGAGAAGTTTTGAATACTATAGATAAGTTCACTTACCTTCTTCTTTTCTCCTTCTCCTCCTTCTCCTTCTCCTCCTCCTTCTTCTTCTGGCAAGCAGGGTAAAGTGAGTTGTCCAGGATCACACAGTAAGCATCTGAAGTCACATTTGAACTCATATCCTCCTGACTCCAGGGCTGGTGCTCTATCCACTGTACCACCTAACTGCCCCTAAGTTCACCTACCTTGACGGTATACTTTTCAGGGATGTACACATTGATAATGAGGTTGACACACACATTGCCAGAGCTAGCTCAGTATTTGAGAGGCTCCAAAGGAAAGTGTGGGAAAGAAGAGGTATTAGGCTGTTAACCATACTGAAGGTCTACAGAGCCATTGTGCTGACCTCCTTGTTACATGCCTATGAAGCCTGAACAGTCTACTAGAGCATGCCAGGAAACATGCTAAGAGACATTTGAAATGTCTTAGGAAGATTCTGAAGATCACCTGACAAGATAAGATACTACACACTGAGGTCCTTTCTCTAGCTGAACTGCCAAGCATTCAAACTTTACCCAATGGGGCGGCTAGGTGGTGCAGTGGATAAACCACCGGCCCTGGATTCAGGAGTACCTGAGTTCAAATCCAGCCTCAGACACTTGACACTTACTAGCTGTGTGACCCTGGGCAAGTCACTTAACCCTCATTGCCCCACAAAAAACAAAAAAACTTTACAGAGAGCACAGCATCGATGGGCTGGCCACATTGTTCAAATGCCAAACCTATGTAACCCTAAAAGATTATTTTACAGAGAACTCACACAAGGCAAGTGTTCATACTGAAGTCAGAAAAAGAGATACAAGGCTATTCTCAAGGTCTCTCTGAAGAACTTTGGAATCAATTGGGAGACATGGGAGACACTGGCACAGGACCACTCGGCATGGTGTGCCTGCATCAAAGAAGGTGCTGTGCTCTATGAATGAAGCAGAATTGCAGTAGCTCAAAAGAAATGTGAGGTGCACAAATTTAGAGCCATCTCCACTCCAAATTTTCATGTGAACTATTTGTGCCTGACCAGTGGTAGGGCCTTCTGAGCTCATATTGGTCTGATCAGCCACAGTTGGATACACTGTACATTGACCCCAATGTAGCGATGTCATTTTGGTCCAAGAATGAAGAACAACAACCAGGTCTCTAGGTAAGGGAGGGAGAAGGGATATATATCAAAATAAAGGTAGTGTAGAAACAAAAACTAAGAATATATATATATATATATATATATTTTGCAGGGCAATGGGAGTTAAGTGACTTGCCCAGGGTCACACAGCTAGTAAGTGTCAAGTGTCTGAGGCCAGATTTGAACTCAGGTACTCCTGAATCCAGGGCCAATGCTTTATCCACTGCGCCACCTAGCTGCCCCTAGGAATATTTTTTTAAGGGAGGGCTATTCTGGGAGAGAAGGCTCTTGCCCCTGTGGGAATCCATAAGGTCAGAGGCAGGAGAGAGGCATCAGGTCTCTAAAACTTGTTGCAGAGTTCTTTTTCCTCACAGCATTTAAAATTTACCCCGAGACTTTGTTTGTACAACACCATCCATAGGAAAGCAAATGTCTCCACAGCCCTGCTAGCCAAACAAGAGCATGTCATCTTTGGAGCCCTTCCTCAGAAGGCACTGCTGACTGCCTCTCACATTGCAGAACTCTGTTACTACTGATGCGCCCTCTTTCACTGTTTTTTTTTCTTGTTTTTTTGGGGGGGGGGTTTTGCAGGGCAATGAGGGTTAAGTGACTTGCCCAGGGTCACACAGCTAGTAAGTGTCAAATGTCTGAGGCCTGATTTGAACTCATGTCCTCCTGACTCCAAGGCCAGTTCTCTATCCACTGTGCCACCTAGCTGCCCCACCTTCCTTCACTCTTTTTTTTTTTTTTTTTTTTTTAGTGAGGCAGTTGGGGTTAAGTGACTTGCCCAGGGTCACACAGCTAGTAAGTGTTAAGTGTCTGAGGCCGGATTTGAACTCAGGTACTCCTGACTCCAGGGCCGGTGCTCTATACACTGCGCCACCTAGCTGCCCCACCTTCCTTCACTCTTGACCCTCTGGAACCTGAAGTGTTGAGCAGAGGCACTTTGGCACAGTGGGATGGCCTGTGCATCCAGGAAGCAGAAGAGGACTGTCTGAGAAGCCCAACAGCCGATCAACCTTCAGGAGGATTCTAGCTCCAAGGCAACATAAAGAGTAAGGAGAGAGCTAGAACCTCTCATCAGTATCCTTTTTTTTTTTTTGAATAAAAGTATTTTATTATTTTCCAGTTATATGTAGAGATAGTTTTCAACATTTGTTTTTTGTTTGTTTTGGGGTTTTTTTTGCAGGGCAATGAGGGTTAAGTGACTTGCCCAAGGTCACACAGCTAGTAAGTGTCAAGTGTCTGAGGCCGGGTTTGAACTCAGGTACTCCTGAATCCAGGGCCAGTGCTTTATCTACTGCGCTATCTAGCTGCCCCCTCAACATTTGTTTTTATAAGATTTCAAATTTCAAATTTTTCTCCCTCCCCCTCTCCCTTAGACAGCAGGTAATCTGATATAGGTTTTATATATATACATATATACATATAATAACATTAAACATATTTCTGCATTAGTCATGTTATAAAAGAAGAATCAGAGCAAAAAGGAAAAACCTCAAAAAAGAAAAACAACAGGGGCAGCTAGATGGTGCAGTGGATAGAGCACTGGCCCTGGAGTCAGGAGTACCTGAGTTCAAATCCAGTCTCAGACACTTAACACTTACTAGCTGTGTGACCCTGGGCAATTCACTTAACCCCAATTACCTCACTAAAAAAAAAAAAAAAGAAAGAAAAAAAAAAAAGAAAAACAACAGCACCAAAAACAGAAGAAATCATATGGTTCAATTAGCATCCATATTCCACAGTTCTTTTTTTTTTTTCTGGATTTGGAGAGCCTTTTCCATCATGAGTCCTTTGATCAGTATCCTTCTTTTTTTGTTTTTGTTTTTGTTTGTTTGTTTATTTTTTAGTGAGGCAATTGGGGTTAAGTGACTTGCCCAGGGTCACACAGCTAGTAAGTGTTAAGTGTCTGAGGCCAGATTTGAACTCAGGTACTCCTGACTCCAGGGCCAGTGCTCTATCCACTGCGCCACCTAGTTGCCCCAATCAGTATCCTTCTTAAACCCCACTTCCCACCCTTGAACAAAGTACCCCAGATGTGGACTGATCAGGGCAAGGTACAGCAAGGTTCTTAGCCCCTTATTCCTTGAAACAATGCCTCTCCAATGCAGCCATATGTTCATAGTGGGACTGAATTGGTCTATAGGGGCCTTGTCTCCAGAGATCCCCTTGGAAATTTCTGGGAACTCCAAAGGCATGGTGACTTAGCACTTGGGGCCTTTAGGAATATGATAAACTTCTGGGGTATTTCTGGCCATGTGCTAGCTTAGGAATAGCACTAGGAGATGGCAAAGCAACTCCCCTATTTTCCTCTGAGCACATCCCTTCTTTAGATCACTTTGGGACTATTTGGAAGAGGGCAAGTTGCCCTATTCCCGTTCCAGACTACATCTAGCCATAAGCACATCATGTCTAAAGTACACGTCTTCCCTAGGTGAGTCTGAGCCTAAGGTTGGGTTACCTATTTTATCTCTGTTCTCTCCTGATCTCAGGTGAATGAGGTTGGATACTGAGAGGGACATGGCCCGACTTCCAAGTTCCAAAGGTCAGGAGGTCCTGAGTCCTTTTGGTCTAACATCTTGGGAAGAAGCCCCCACCATCAAAAAGCCAGGCCCAACTTGGGACTATAGGGATAATACAGAAGATGAAAGTATAATGTGTATTAGGGGCAGCTAGGTGACACAGTGGATAGAGCACCAGCCCTGGATTCAGAAGGACCTGAGCTCAAATCTAGCCTCAGACACTTGACATGTACTAGCTGTGTGACCCTGGGCAAGTCACTTAACCCCAATTGCCTCACCAAAAAAAAGAAAAAAAGTATAATGTGTAATAGCAATCGTTTAGCAATCCTGAATGATTATCTGAATTATTAATCTGATGAGGTTTAAAGCTCAGCCCATGAAAGAGTATAACAGAAGTAAAGCTATGAATTCCTGTTTCTGTCTTTCTGTCAATGTTTACTGTGAGTCATTTGTGTCTTTTATGTGCAGGAAAAAAAATACCTATTTCTATATGTGATTTACATTGTACATTGAGTACCTTTCAACTCCATCTTTTTAGAGAAGACTCTAATCATTAGCCAAAACATAACCTTTAAGTAGTCACCTTAGACAGACAGCTAGGTAACAGTGTTAATAGAGTATTGGAGGGGGCAGCTAGATGGCGCAGTGGATGGAGCACAGGCCCTGGAGTCAGGAGGACCTGAGTTCAAATCTGACCTCAGACACTTAACACTTACTAGCTGTGTGACCCTGGGCAAGTTACTTAAGCCCAATTGCCTCACTAAAAATAAAAAATAAAAAAAATAGAGTATTAGACCTGGAATCAGGAGGACTTGAGTTCAAATCTGACCTTAGACACTTACTAGCTATATGATCCTGGTGTGAGATTTAGAGCGCTACCAACCTATTGAGAAAGGTACTGCAGGGAAGCTACGCCATGAAGAGAAACCATGTGACTTCAGCATCCAGAAGTTGTGTCTGTCATCTGAGTACTGTCAATCAGTGCTACCAACCAGTTAGCTTGGAGCTGTGTGTGAGGATGGCCCGGTTTCCAATGTCAGAGGGGGATTCTGGGAGAAGCCCCTGAGGAGGGGCCTTTCATTTTGGGGACTGTGGCTTGTTGAGAACACAGATTCTGGGCTCTCTTAGACAGTTAGATGAAGTTTGCTTTTTACCTCTCTCTCTCTCTCTCTCTCTCTCTCTCTCTCTCCTCACTAACTTCTGATGCACTTTAATAAATACGTAAAAGTCTAAACTCTTGCTAAAGCTTCTAATTTAAGGTGACCACTCATTAGATTTTAGACATCATAGCTAGAATTTTAGGCCCTTACACTGGGCAAGTCACTTACCCTGTTTGCCTCAGTTTCTTCATCTGTAAAATGAGCTGGAGAAGGAAATGATAAACCATTCCAGTATCTTTACCAAGAAACCCCCAAATGGGGTCACAAAGATTTGGACACAACCGAAATGACTGATCAACAAAATTTGTCACCAGGAGGCTGGTGTAGAGTTGAATGAGTTGAAGAAAGTGGAAAAGGCCCCTAATCCCTCTCATTAGAGACCTGGACCAAACATGTATAGGCTCAGAGCTGAGGTCCCTTAGTAAAGAAAGTCATTGACTTATTGCTCCTCCCCCAGATCCCCTGAACCCAGCAAAGATTCTTTTTAACCTTAGCCTTATGTTAACTTTTTTGATTGTCATATCAAGCTGCTTCCTTTTATTGAGTCTGTCGTCCACTAAGATCCCCAGACCTTTTTCATACCTCTAGCATACCTACCATATCTTATACTCATGAAGTTGATTTTTTTTAACCCAAATATAAGGCTTTACATTTATCTTTTTTTCCCCTGAGGGAATGAGGGTTAAGTGATTTGCCCAGGATCACACAGCTGTTTGAGGCCAAATTTGAACTCAGGTCCTTCTAAATCCAGGGCCGGTGCTTTATCCACTGTGCCACCTAGCTGCCCCTCATTTATTGTTTTTTGATAGTCTAGACTTTAGAAAGTGATGGAGAAAATAGTAATAATACAGATTAAACTAGAAAAATATTCTGTGCATACATTTCTCCCCCTTCTCCCTCACCTTCCTCCAACTGAGAACCTTTGGCTAAACATTTACCAACACACCCCTGAATAAATACCAAAATAATCATAGTAGCACTCTTTGCAGTGGCAAAGAAGTGGAAACAAAGTACACACCCATCAACTAGAGAGTGACTTGAGGGAAAAACCTTTTATATACAGTTGTAATGGGATATTACTGTATCATAAGAAATGACAACTACAAGGAATTCAAAGAAACATAGGAAGATTTGCTTGAACTGACACCAAGTGAAATAAACAAAATGAAGAAAATATAATATGCAATGACTAATAATGTAAATGGAAAGAGGGAAGGCAACTCTTGTCTGTCCTGCATTTTCTTTTGGTTTTGATTGGGGGTTTTTTTGTGGGGGGTTTTTTGGTGAGGCAATTGGGGTTAAGTGACTTGCCCAGGGTCACACAGCCAGTAAGTGTTAAGTGTCTGAGACTGGATTTGAACTCAGGTCCTCCTGACTCCAGGGCCGGTGCTCTATCCACTGTGCCACCTAGCCGCCCCTCTATCCTTCATTTTTAAAGAGGACCAAGGATGTCATAGGATGATGTCTTGACTCATGGATGAATTGGACTAAAGTGAGACAGAGTTGCACATAGTCATCAGCCTCACTCTTTTTCCAGAGTCATTTCATTCCAACAGCTAGACAAAAGTCAAGATGACTAGAATGAGGGGCAGTGGATAAAGCACCGGCCCTGGATTCAGGAGGACCTGAGTTCAAATCCAACCTCAGACACTTGACACTTACTAGCTGTGTGACCCTGGGCAAGTCACTTAACCCTCATTGCCCCACAAAAAAAAAAAAAAAAAAGATGACTAGGATGTAGATGATCTTGTTGTCTTTAATTAGTCTGACCAAGCTCTAAGCACTCCATAGCGCCGGTTCTCATCTGCCCATTCCACTAGGGGAAATCTTCATGTGCTGGGCATAGACACTCCCCTAACTCACCTATGGGTTTGAGGCTCTTCCGTTATCCTAGTTTAAAAACCTTTCTAGTTTTAAAGCCTGTCTGCCAAGGAATATGTGACTGCTTGTGCATACCACAGCTTCTTAGAGCCATAGGTGAGAGTTGGGTGAAAAATGAACACCAAAGGTGAATGAGGGGGCAGCTAGGTGGCGCAGTGGATAGAATGGCACCGGCCCTGGATTCAGAAGGACCTGAGTTCGAATCTGGCATCAGACACTTAACACTTACTAGTTGTGTGACCCTGGGCAAGTAAGTCATTTAACCCCAATTGCCTCACCAAAAAAAAAAAAAAAGGTAGATGAGTAGCCCTGAAAAGGGTTCAGCAGCTCTCACACCAAAGGTACTAGTCCTCCTGGAACACCCCATACCCCCCCCCCAAAAAAGCAAGGCTAACTGAGAAATGAAAAACCATTGGAAGGCTAACAGAACAGAAAATAAAACCTAAGCCTCTCCTCAAAGCAGAGAAGCTGGGTATTACAAGCATGAAATGTATTATATATAGTTAGATGTGGTCAATATCCCAGAAGTATTGCTTAATTCCATTCTTTCTCAGCAGAAAAGGTTCAGTGTGGAGGAAGGTGGGGGCAGGGTTGATTTTTCCCCCATCCCAGAAATGATTAATATAAGGACAAAATGAATAAATAAAATATATCTTTAAATTTAAAAACTATATTTTTAAAAGAAGCTTGGATGATGGGAACCTTGGAGGCAAGTGACCACAGCACCATCCTAAAATGTTGGTTAGAGGAGAGGAATAAATTTCAAGGGGTTCATAAAAAGGATAGGTAGGCGGGGCAGCTAGGTAGCACAGCGGATAAAGCACCGGCCCTGGATTCAGGAGTACCTGAGTTCAAATCCAACCTCAGACACTTGACACTTACTAGCTGTGTGACCCTGGGCAAGTCACGTAACCCCCATTGCCAGGCAAAAACAAAAATAGGATGGGTAGGGTTTAATGGCCAAAAATTCTAGAAGGGACATTGACTTGAGAGATTCGAAGATCTCAAGAAGGAAATGCTAACAATACCCACAAAAACAATTTCAATAAGGAGTCAGTCCATCAACTAACATTTATTAAGCACTTACTATATGGAGAAGGTGGGAGATAGATGGATGGGGAAACACTCTAAAAAGATTCTACCAGGAAAGCAAAAGCCAATGAAATAGAATGAAAACATATGCTTAGCAAGATCCCGTAAGAAATTTCTTAGAGGAAAAAGCCCAGAAAGACTTAGATTGGGGCTGAGTGCTGGTGACTCTGTTAGGGTCTGTTAGACTGTTTGAGAGCTTAGAGGAAGTTCACAGAAATGATTGGGAGCACAGCTTGAGGGCATCACTTCTGTTTTCTATTCCAATATCAATCTCCTAAAATGGGAAAATAGAACATTGAAACCTAAAATACCTTGATGCCTTTCATGCGATCAGTTCACCAAGGTGAGCTACACCTCAGAAAACTGAAAGGAGTGGCACATGGGATTGCTGAGCTGCTACAGGTGACCTTTGAGAGATCATTGAGAAAGGGAGAAAGGCCACAGTACTGGGAAGAGTCAATGCTCAGAATGGTCAAAATTTTTCAAAAAAGGGAAGGGGTTGGATTCTGCAAATTGTGGGCTGGTAAGTTTCACTTGAACTCCTACTGGAAAAAAAATGCTAGAATCTATTATTAGAAAGATGGTTTATGAGGATTTAGAAAGGGAAGTAGTAATGACAAAGCCAGAATGGCCTCATTTAGAAGAAGTCATACCCCCCCAAAAAAACCATTCCTTTTTTTTTGACAAGGCTACTAGATTTGGAGAGCAAGGGAATATTGTAGACTCTAGACAGACTGTAGGCTGCATAGGTATGATGAAAGCTAGCGGTTGTATAGTGTTTTAAGATTGACAAAGCACTTGACATACTATTCTCAACGAAGCATTTTGATATGAATTTGGGACTATTAAAGTTCAAACTGGTCAACCAGCTAAAGGACAAACACACCTTGAGAAGTAAGAGAGATAAGCCCATTAAGCATGGCTGCTGGCGCCAGGGTACAGTGATAACTCCAGAAGTCAGCACCACCACCTCACTCAAGTTTTCCCCCACGCCCAAAGGGAACTTTCCATGGTCAGATGGTGATCACCCCATCTACAATCTATAAAAGCTTTTGCCTTTTTTCTGTTCGAGGAGATAGATATCTCAGAGAATCATGTCTCTGAACCATCCCCCCTCCAGAGAAGTCAAAGACCTCTCTTGTTTCCTTTCTCTAGCACCTAAATAAAAAATTATTTTATTCTAATTGGATTTGTGTGTGAAAGGGTGTAATTCTTAATGTTTTTATTTTATTTTTGAGGCAATTGGGGTTAAGTGACTTGCCCAGGGTCACACAGCTAGTTAAGTGTTAAGTGTCTGAGGCCGGATTTGAACTCAGGTCCTCCTGACTCCAGGGCAGGTGCTCTATCCACTGCGCCACCTAGGTGCCCCAGAGGGTGTAATTCTTTAAAGAGGAATACCTAAGGACCCCCACCACCAAGTGACACATTTGATAAATATTGTGCTTTTTTTTTTCATGCTATCTTTGTGCATAAGATGGAGAGATGGGTGCTAGATGCTCTTACCCTTAGAAGGATTCGGACGTGGTTGAATGTCGGGATCCAAAGACCAGGCATTAATAAATCAATGTTAACTTAGAGAGTTGGTGTCTAGGGGAGATCCCGAGGGATCTGTCTTTGGTTGAAGGTCACTTGATATTTGTATCAGCTATTTGGATGAAAGCATAGGCCTGTCAAATATACAGAGGACTAATACCACAGAGGTAGCTAACTTGTTAAATGGAAGGGTCGGGATCCAGAAACTTCTCAGCAGGCTTGAAAGATGAGCTGAGGGGCCAGTGGACTGAATCTAATAAAAGGCCATTTATCCAATCCGACAACGATTTATTCATTGCCTCTTTTATGCCAGACACCAAGCCAGGTGCTGGGGACATAGTTATGGAAAAAAATAATAATAACCATATAATAGCTTTTTGTTATTTTTACATGTAAACAGATTGATATATGCTTTATCATTTCAATCAGAGGGAACAAACAGGAGAAAAGTAGATGGATTGTGGATAGAGCACCTGCCCTGGAGTCAGGATTACCTGAGTTCAAATCCGGCCTCAGACACTTAACACTTACTAGCTGTGTGACCCTGGGCAAGTCACTTAACCCCAATTGCCTCACTAAAAAGAAAAAGAAAAAAAAAGTAGATGGATTGACAGTCCCCTTTATCAGTTCTATCTTTTGAAGAAAGAAATTATCCTTAAAGCAGATGTAACAATGGGGGCAGAGGGGAAGTCAATTGACCATTATCTTCTCCCCTGGTTAAGGTATTAGGCCAGAGTATTTTGTGAGTTATTTTAAGTGGGCTGGGGTGGAGTGATTGATTGTTCGACTTGGCCAGCCCCAACAAGAATGCATCAATTGCAGGGGCAGCTAGGTGGTGAAGTGGATAGAGCACAGGCCCTGGAGGCAGGAGTACCTGAGTTCAAATCCGGCCTCAGACACTTAACACTTACTAGCTGTGTGACCCTGGACAAGTCACTTAACCTCAACTGCCTCACTTAAAAAAAAAAAAAAAAGAATGCATTAATTGCTCTGTTTTTGGCAGAGCCCAGATACTTGAATCTACCCCACCCCACCCCGTCATTATTGTACTGTGCATTTTTGCCAGGTTTGTGTTGTGTTTTTCAAATTTATCTAATTCCTCCCTCTGTCCAGGTGGTCTATACTATAATCTCATGACAATATCGTTTCTGTTCCCCCTTTCACTGATCCTCACCCAAATGTTTTCTATTATGCTTCCCTTACCCCCACCCTGGATTTCCTCATGTAAGGAACCTATTACACCCCTCAGAAAGCTTTGGGGAAGAGCCTGTCTGATTAGGCAAAGATTCTCCCTGCACTCTATAGGTTGCTCCTAAACTCCGAATCAACATCTGGACAACAAGCATTCTTCATCCACTTGATTTTTCCTGTGTGATTGGTTAGGCCACACCCTTTTGAACGGTTGTAGATAACTTCTGGGATGCTCTACATTGTTCCAGGACAGCTAACTCTACAGATGACAATCCATAGGAAATCTCTGTTCAACTTGGACTCTGCCCTGCAGAGGAAAAATGAAACCCCAACTTCATAATCTAATAAGCATAATAATGCTTTTCTTTTTTAAAAAAATTATTATTTTACATTCTTTTCTTTTTTAATGAAAATTCTCTCCCTCCTTCCCACTCACTGAGAAGGCAAGCATTATGATATCAATTACACATGCAAAACATATTTCCTAAAAGATAGTTCCAAAGGACTCATGATGGAAAAGACTCCAGATCCAGGAAAAAAAAAGAGAACTGTGGAATATGGATGCAGATTGAACCATGCTATTTCTTTTGGTTTGGGTGCTGTTGTTTTTCTTTTTTGAGGTTTTTCCTTTTTGCTCTGATTCTTCTCTTATATGATTAATGCAGAAATATGTTTAATGTTATTGTAGATATAGAACCTAAATCTGATTACTTGCTATCTTGGGGAGAGGGGGAAGGGAGGGAAGGGAGGGAGAAAAATTTGAAACTAGAAATCTTATAAAAACAAATATTGAAAACTATCTCTACATGTAACTGGAAAATAATAAAATACTTTTATAATTAAAAAAAACATATTTCCATGTTGCCAAAAAAGACAAAAAAATAAAGCGAGAATATTATACTTCAATTTGCACTCAAAATTTATCAGTTCTCTCTCTGAAGATGGATAGCATTTTTTCATTATAAATCCTTTGGAACTGTCTTGGATCATTGTACCAATCAGAGTAGCCAAGTCATAACAATGCTTTTCTAAGGCTAACTCTATAACTCCATGAAAGGCTATTTATATAAACCCCTGACACGGTTCACTCTTTTATGTATTGCCTATGTTAATGATTAAGAGGGTTGTCAAGGCTATCTCATTATATCTTTCAAGCAGTCTTGAATGAGTTTAATACATGCAAAGGAATTACCTTGTTGGAAGAGAAACTATTTTGCTCTGATCATTAAATTTTTTTTTGAATAATCAACAAACCCTAAACACATTGGAACCTCAAATTCTCTGTATCTTCCAGTCAATTTTGTGATGGTAAAGATGTGGTCCGCTGTGCAACATCAGTTGTGAAGGCCTGTTTCCCAGTGATATGTTCAGATGGGATGCCTTCCAAACAAAGGTATATGATTCTCATTTGTTTAAAGTTATTTAAGTAATAATTCCTAGTACTTTAAGGTTTGAAAAAAACTTTACATATTATTTTATTTGATCCTCAAAACAACCCTGGAAATCCCCTTATTGCAAAAGAGAAAACTAAATCAGAGGTGAAGTGACTTGTCCAGGGTTACACAGCTGGTGTCTGAGGATGCATTAGAACTTCCTGACTCCAAAGTTTACCACCCCTCCTAGCTACCTTTGGAAAAGTAGGCATATGAGTTAACTTTTCACTTTTACTTGGGTCCCCCCCACACACACACATTAATGTCTGGTGTTTTTTCCATACTTTTGGTATCTTCCTCTCCTTTAGCTACTATGAAGCCTTCATAATCACATCCCCTCCAGGACACACCTCCCCAGGTATACTTGGTCTAATTCAGTCACTTATGGACTATTCTATTGTTAGGCTCTTACAGTCATTAACTCTTTGGGGGTGGGGGGGGGCAATGAGGGTTAAGTGACTTGCCCAGGGTCACACAGCTAGTAAGTGTCAAGTGTCTGAGGTTGGATTTGAACTCAGGTACTCCTGAATCCAGGGCCGTGCTTTATCCACTGCGCCACTTAGCCGCCCCCAGTCATTAACTCTTATAGGCCTGAGAGCTTTCCTCAAGCTTATAAGTGACCTTAGGTAAATCACTCCCCCTCTCCAGCAAATTGTTCCAGGGCTTGCTTGCCCTGGCTGTTGAAACAGGTATTTTAAGTCAGACAGAAATCTCCAAAACTGAGTTGGAGGGACTTTTAAGAGTCACTTTAAGCAGGGATCTTTCTGTGCACTTCCCACGAACTTCCTCATCTCCCAAAGGTGATTCAAAGACAGGTGGGTGTCTCCTGGGATTATAAGACAAAAGTCCTACAGCTTTCTCTGTTCCTGTTTTCAAGATTTGGGCGGAAAAGAGAAGTATTTACTGTATGGGGAGGGGGGGGAATTTCGGAGGGCAGAAGGGTGGGGGTCTACCAGGTTCTAGGGTGGGAGTGAAGCTCTCAGGTGTTTTTATATCCCCCAAAGCTCTCCAAGTCCACAGAGTCTCTTCTTGGGGGAAATTAGGTCACTGAAGAGCGAGTCTGTCCCATCTCCATTCACACACCCCCTAAACACACACAAACACACACACACACACACACACACACACACAGCCCTTAGGGGTAGTGAGAAAATAAGGGTTGCTATCTGACAGTTTTCTACGGAGTCAAAGGAGACATCAGGCTATGCCCCCAGATCACGGGATCATGGCTTTAGTTCAGGAAGGCATAGAGTTCAGCCCACTCATACATGAGGCAGATGAGGTATAAACAGGTTAAATGACTTGCTCAAGGTCACACAGGGAGCAGACAAAGAAAGCATTTATTAAACACTTACTATGCGCCAGGCATTAGGAAGATTGTAAGAAGCGGGGCCAAAATTGAACCAGGTGGCCTCTGTGTGAACTTGGCCGTCAGCTTTAAGCCTCCCCGGTCTAGGACTCAGTTTCTCCCTCTGTACATTGACTGGATTGGATTTTTAAAATCTCCAAATCCCAGCAGTGAAATGATATTCCAGCAGCCACCCTCCAGAACAGGGGAATGGAATTTGAGGCCCAATAGCTTGCAGGTAAGGGGCGGGCCCCCTAGGGCGGGGGTGACAGGGGTTCAAAGTCCTTATGCTCACGTGGCCTCTGTTGATAGTCCGGCCAGGCCCTGGTGGGGTGCGGGGGAAAGGTGTCTGGAGGTCACGGTACCACAGAAGCTGCGGAACTGGGAGGCAAACCGCTCCTGGTGCTCATAGGGAAACTGAGGCACAGAGAGGGTCAAGGACTTGCCCAGAGTCCTCCTGTGAGCTGCAGGTAGAGCCGGGCAGGAATTCCGGTCCCCCGATTTGCTGCATTAGAGAAACATGGAGAAAAGCAGGTGACGGGCGGGGTGGAGAGCGGAGAGTACCGGCAGCTGCAGCATACAGTGGCGGCGTCCCACGGTGGCGGCGTCCCGGGGTGGAATGAAATCCGGCGCCGCTGCTGCTGCTGGCGGGGAGCGGGCTAGCTAGGACCGCAGGTCCTCCCGGCGTCAGGTGTCCGGCCAGCAATCGGGCAGCCAGGAGCCAGCCCGACGGTGGTACCGGCCTGTACCGGCCTGCAAACCCCCTCGGCCTGGCCCAGCCCCGCGCCCCCACGCATCCTTCCGCGGGACTTCGAGGGTCCTCCGCCCCATTTCCCCGGCGTTCGCCCGGGGTCGGGGAGGGGCCTAATCCCGGTGGCCTCCAGAGGCGGCGGGCAGGCGGGGCCCCATTGGGGGACGTCTTTATAAGCGTCTCTGCTCCTCTCCCCGCCCTCCCCAGCTCCGAGCTCGGGATGGCGCTGGGCATGGGGGCTGTCTCCCTCCTCCTCTTCTTCCTCTTGCTGCTCGTCCTCCTCCTGGGGTTCCGGGGCCGCCGCTTCTCTCGCCTTCCCCCGGGGCCGCTGCCGCTGCCGCTGCTGGGGAATCTGGGCCAGCTGTGGCCGGGGGCCCTGTACCCTGGGCTGCTCCAGGTGCTGGGGTTGGGGCCAGAGATACCTGGGAAGTGGGGTAGAGGGGAGGCTCGGGGGGAAGGGGATTGTAGTACCCCATGGGAAGGTTGGCTGCGCCACCTTGGGAAGGCGCAGTGACCCGGCGGGGAGGGGGTGGGAGGGACCCCGGGAGAATCGGAATCGGGGAAGAGATCTCCCGAGGCTAGCCCAGCACCTGAGCTCCCCAAAGTGGGCTTAGGAAGCCACGTGGTACACAGTCTAATGAACTGATTGCAGAGCAGGGATTCTTAACCTGAGCTCCGTCTGGGCATGGATTTCTGCAGATCCCCGAGCTTAAATGGAGAGGGGGAGGGATTACACCTTTATTTGGAAGTCCCTCCAAGTGAAGTTTAGCATTTCCTTCAATTATTTAAAAAACGTGATTCCGAGAAGGGGTGAATGAGGTGAAGACCCCCTGCTCTAGGTTCAAAGGAGCTGAATTCAAATCCCATCCCTGCCGTTTTCTATCTGCGTGATCTTGGACAAATAAATCATTTGGCATCTCCAGACTCAGTTTCCCCATCTGTAAAATGAGGGCATTGGACCAGTTGCTTTCTGAGGCCCCTTCCAGCTCTAAACTAAGATCTGATGACCCTAAGAGGAGAGAGCTGGAGACCCGGGAGGGGCAGAATGATGGGGGAGGGGAGGAGTGGATCTGGAGATGGCCATCAATTGAGACTCCAGGTGCGCATGGGGTTGGGGATGTGGGGGATATATCTGGAGTCCAATCTTGACTGTTGTTTACTGCCTGTGCGCCTCTGAAATCACTCTCTCTACCTTGATAGAATCATACTTCACTCTAGGGCTCTTATCAGCTCTAGACTTGGGGAAATCTTGAATTTAAAGCTGGGAGGGTTATGATCAGCGAGCTGTGAAGGCCCCAGGAGGAAAGGACTGAGACATTGGGGTGGGCAAGGGGAGGTAGAGCCAGTTGAACCACGTCGTGAGCAGTAGGAGGATTTTGAGGGGCGGTCCTGGGAGGAGGAATAGACCAGGGAGTTGGATGGGGAGGTGGCAAGACCTGAGAGATGGAACAGTGGAAAGAAGGGAGAATGTCACCAAGACCTGGGAATAGGGGTAACCAGGCACCTAGGAGGGAGGAGCTTGGAGATGGGGGAGAGAGCTGGGCTCTCGGGCCTCCAGTGACTGTTTCTCCCTGCAGCTCAGTGCTAAGTACGGCCCTGTGTTCACTGTGCACCTGGGCTCCCGACCAGTAGTCATCCTCAGTGGTTATGAGGCCGTCAAAGAAGCACTGGTGGACCAGGCAGAGGCATTCGCTGGTCGAGGGAAAGTGGCCACACTGGAGAAGACCTTCAATGAGCATGGTATGGGCTGCCCAAGGCTTAGAAATTGAGAAGTCTCCAGGAAAATATGCTACTTGCAGAATCTTCCATTCTTAGGCCAATGGATCCATGGGAGAGGGAAACCTTGGGACAACAAAATGAGCCCCTGTTTGAGAGTCAGCACCTTGCTTTGAATCCTGGCTCTTTGTTTGGGGCTTCTGTGTGACTTCAGGCAAATCACTTCAGCTCTCAAGGAAAGGAAGGGCCACTCTTCCAGTTCTGAATCATGTGAATTGCCCTGAACTTTGGGATCCTAGAACATCATATACTTGGAGTGCATAGAATAGTGGACTCTCAAAACCTTGACCTTCACCAGTTTGTAGGTCAACGGGCCTTTTTTAAAAAGGGATTAATATGGGGGCAGCTAGGTGGCGCAGTGGATAGAGCACCGGCCCTGGATTCAGGAGGACCTGAGTTCAAATCTGGCCTCAGACACTTAACACTTACTAGCTGTGTGACCCTGGGCAAGTCACTTAACCCCAGTTGCCTCACTAAAAAAAAAAAAAAAGGATTAATATGTGCTGGGCATCATGCTGAGGCCCTTAAGCTACCAAGAAAGATTCCTGCCCTAAGGATCCTGGTCTGATGGGAGAGATAACATGTAAATAATTATAGAGATAGGAAGAGGAGATAGAATTCAGTCCCAGAGGGGAAGATGCTTCAAAAGGGGGAGAGGGAAGGGTGCTGCTTGGCTCTGGACCAGGAAGGTCCTGCAGATGAGATTTGGGCTGTCTTGAAGGAAGCCAGGAACGCTAAGAGTCTGCATGATGAGGGGGCAGAAAATTCCAGGCACAGGAGGCATCAGGTGAAATAGCAGTCAGGAGATGAAGTATTATGTTCAGGTAACAAGAAGAGGCCAGTGGATCTGCATCATGCAGTGTGTGGAGGGGAGAAAAAGGCAAGAACCCTGGAAAGGTAGGAAGGGGCCGGCTCTGCAGTCTACACAGAGGACTTCATGTTCGGATCTGGAGGTAATCAGGTAGCATGGGAAGAATAATATATTGAGGACAGGGTTGACCAGTCCAGTGTTATTACCAGAAGGTAATTGAGCCAGGAAAATCATTGTAGCAGCCGAGTGGGTGTTATTAAAGCCATAGATGGGTAAAATCTTAGCTGATCAGAGCACAGAGTCTTATATGACAGATGGGGAAACTGAGGACCAGCCTCCGGTCACATAGAGGAGTCCAAAGGACTTAGATTCCATTAACCTGGGAGGGTTGGGCGGGGGGTGCGGTTCCTAGCCCAACCTTTTCCTTTCCATATCATCTGAGCTTATTAGACCATCATTTTGGAACTGTATTTTTTTTTTTAAATCTGGGTTCTCAAGAAACACATAGGTAATTTTAAAACCTTGGATAAGATTTTTTTTTTAACCCTGGCTATTTTTAACATGCATAATTTGAAACCTTGTGTAATCCCACCCAAGAATAGAGAATTAAAAGGGGGAAAAAAACCTAGAACCAATAAATCCTTCAACTGAATTTTCCCCTTTCAACCCAAGACCTGCTACGAAAGGGGGAGTGAGTATTCTAAGAAGCCCATTATCTCCCCCCACCCCCACTCCTCCCTTAGAAAACAAATCTTTGTGGTTTCCTGAGAGGGACAGGCCTTCTTCATACAGATCACGGCCACTCTTTGGTTTCATTAGATCATCTTTGAGAATCATTGTGGCCAAAAAATAATCTTTTTAAATCATCCCTGCCCCTTCCCACCACAGCCAATGTGGAAGGGAGGCTGTCCCAGCGAGGGTAGTCCTTGGACCCCTGCTTTAGTCTGCCCCAGAACCTGAGCTCTAAGCCACTGGGGCTTTGGGCCTTCCTCGGGCCTGGATAGAGCTTTCTTAGCTTTGGAAAGAGCAGGGTCATCCCTGCGCCCCCAGGAAGCATCAGAGCCAGGGCTGTAGCCTCAGGAAAGCAGGTCTAGACACGTCAAATCCTGGAAGAAGGTAATTGAGCCTTCGCCTAAGTCCCAACTTGTCGGCCCTGGAGGGTCATGTGCTCCTTGGGAAAGGGAGGGGCAGGGATCTCCGGGTCCCTCATCCGGGTGGGAAGAGGCCTGACTGTGTCTGCCCTTCCCTTCAACTACCTGAGGGGACGGGGGAAGGGAGGCGGGGCCTTCTAGTCTTGCTCACTCCTGCATTCTTCTCCAGGTGTTTTCTTTGCCAATGGGGAGCAATGGAAATACCTTCGGAAGTTCACTACCCTCTCTCTAAGAAATCTGGGCATGGGAAAGAAGGAAGGAGAAGAGCAAATTCAAGAGGAAGCCCGCTACCTGGTAGAAGCATTAGAGAACACCCAAGGTCAGGGGGAGTTCAATACAGCCATCCCCCTGTGGCCCAGTAGGCCTGGCCCCCTGGTGGGCCCTGGTTCACACCACAATCCTTCCCAGTGTATTCTGGAGACTGGCCCCAGGAATGCCTGGCCCTCCCTCGCATCTCCTCCTGCACTGGGTTGCCTCATTCCCTTTGTCTGACACCTGAAGTCACCCACACCCAATACCAAGGAAAGCCCAGCCCAGCCCTAAGGATGTTCCTCAGCCTCTCTGGCTTTGCCCATCTGTCTGACCAGCTGTGTCTTATGTGTCCCTTCAGGGTCCCTGTTGGAGCCTTCTCTCCTCCTGTGTCAGGCCGTCTCTAATGTCACCTGCGTCCTCCTCTTTGGGAGTCGCTTTGACTACAAAGATAAGAAATTCCAAGATGTGGTGCTTGCTGCTGGTGGTGTCCTGAAGGAGATCAGCTCTCCATGGGGGCAGGTTTGGAAGTAGGGGTGGGCAGAGGTCAGGCTGAAACAATACACAGGCAAGTGCTTTGAAATTGCATCCTAGGGCAGCTAGGTGGCACAGTGGGTAAAGCACCGGCCCTGGATTCAGAAGTACCTGAGTTCAAATCCGGCCTCAGACACTTGACACTTAGTAGCTGTGTGACCCTGGGCAAGTCACTTAACCCCAATTGCCTCACCAAAAAAAAAAGAAATTGCATTCTACTTCTCCCTACCCTCTTTCCCAAGCTGCTGCCCCATTCTTCCCTCCTCCAAGAAGTCTACCTGGATTGCTCTCTCCCCCATTCTCTGCCTCCCAGAACCAGCCCAGTTCTAGGCAGGCTGTGTGTTTTCTCCGACTGAGACAAGGGATTCCCACAATGCTGACTCTGTCCCTACCCTCCTTCCTTCAGCTCTGTGAGATGTTCTTGGGTCCCCTCTACTACCTGTCAGACATCCTTCGCTATCTCTCAGCTCCCCATAGCCGGCTCACAGATCACCTAGGCACCTTGGCAACCTTTGTCTCAGACCAGATCCAGCAGCACCAGGAGAAGCTGGAACCTCAGGCCCCTGCCAGGGACTTTGTGGATGATTTCTTGATCAAAATGGGCCAGGTATGGCTGGGGTTGGGGCCGGGGAGGGGGCACTGGATGGGGAGAGAGGCATAGAGGGAAGGGCCTGTCTATGGCTGTGTGGGTGTCTGAGTTTGTATATGAGTGTGTGTGCGGTATGTTGGCTCTCTCCTTTAAGTCCAAGACCAAATATAGAATAAGAACCTGAGTTCAAATTCAGCTTAGCTATTTCCTGTGTGACCTTGAACAAACTATGGGACCTCTCTGAGCCTTAGTTTTCTCCTCTATAAAACTGAGCAAAGAGGGGCAGCTAGGTGGTGCAGTGGATAAAGCACCGGCCCTGGATTCAGGAGTGCCTGAGTTCAAATCCAGCCTCAGACACTTGACACTTACTAGCTGTATGACCCTGGGCAAGTCACTTATCCCCCATTGCCTGAAAAAAAAAAAAAAAAGAATGCTGAAACTGAGCAAAATGGCCTCTGAGGCCTCTTCAAGCTCCCATGATTCTCCCTTTCCCCTTCTTCCCTTTCTTCCTCTCCCTCTCCTTTTCCCTCCCTCCCTTTCACCAGTAGGATCAGACCTGGGTTCAGGAAATCTGGGTTCAAATCCCCATTCTGCTACGTGACGTGTGTGACTCCCTGGCCTTCCCTTTCTTCATTTCTAACATGAGTGGGCTGGAGAGAAGCATCATACTACAAGAGAGAGCTGGCCTCGGACTTCGGGGACCTGGATTCAAGTCCTGACACATACTAACTTCTTGGCCCCTCCACAAGTTACCCCACCTCTCAGTGGCCCAGGCAAGCCTCTAAGACTGCCTGGGCAGACCAGCATTGGTGGAGGGAATCTCCACACTAAGAGTTCCTTACATCAATAAAAACCACCGTTTTGGCCTGACCCCAAGAGAGAAGAGGAATGTCAGTCCCTTCCGAGTCTGAGTCTGATCCTCTCAGTCTCTCTCTGGGCGTCTGTCTGTCTGTCTGTCCCTTTCCTCTACCACCTCGGTAAGCCAACAGAGGCTGCTTTGGGCCCAACCTTGCTTTCTGTCCACTGGAGAGCTAGGCTCAGACACTCGCCCCTGGGGAATCACCCTTGGTAGAACCTGGCCGACCTTGTTTCCCCAACCCCTAAAGGGGTTCTCTGAGTCCTGTTTCCTGATGTCTCCTCCAGGAAGAAAAAGCCCCAGGGTCTAGCCCCACAGATTTCCTGCTGACTGCTGTGAACCTGCTCTTTGGGGGGACAGTAACAGTCAGTGCCACACTCAGCTACGCCTTCCTGCTCTTGCTTAAATACCCAGAGATCCAAGGTAGGTACACCCCAGGTGACCCACAGCCATAGGCTCAGATAGCAAGAATCCTAGAGGTACTATATAGATGTCACAGCAAAGAAATCGCTAGGCCTCGAGTCAGAAAGACCTGAGTTCGAATACTACCTCAGACACCGACTAGCTGTGTGGCCCTGGGCAAGTCACTTCACCTCTATTTGCCTCAGTCTCCTCAACTGGAAAATAAGAGTAATAAAAGCACCTTCCTCAGGCTACAACACAGAGCTGATTTGTGAGACTTGTTCATAGCCTCCCATAAACCTTCTACAAGGGGCCCATCTATTATCTTTTGCTTTCAATATTGGCCATTTTTGCCTTGTTTTGTTTTGGTTTTTTGGCACTCTGTCTAATGATATTCTCTGAGCAAAAAATTATTTCACCTTTGTAATCCTTCACTGATAATATTTCAGGATATGACTGACCATACGTTTCTCTGCTGCTCTTAGACTATATCCCATTTAGTCATTTAGCGTTGAAAATGTTAATGTTATCATTGATGTTAACGTTAAAATGTTGTGTCTTTGTTTTGGACTGAAGTGCCTATCTCATTAAAAACACTATGAGATTTCCCAAATGCAATCCAGCATATTCTCAATCTTTTATTCCATTCTGGCTCCAGAATACTGTGCAGTTTCAATGTCTATCCCAGATACATGTGCTGATGGATGATACACACTTTTTAATTATTGTCAAGACAATACACATACTTTATCTAATTTGGTTTTTTTCTTTGTGGATAATTTGGTCAAATTATTTTGATCTGTTATTTTATAAGCAATATTGAATTTCTTTTTTTTTTTAATTTTAGCAGGGCAATGGGGGTTAAGTGACTTGCCCAGGGTCACACAGCTAGTAAGTGTCTGAGGCCAGATTTGAACTCAAGTACTCCTGAATCCAGGGCCGGTGCTTTATCCACTGCGACACCTAGCTGCCCTACAATATTGAATTTCAATACAATTAAACTCATTTTTGTAACTGCTTACAATTAACTAAATAAAAATCATCCCAAAGGAAAAAAAAAAGCATCTTCCTCCCAGCATTCTGGACCAGAACCAAATAAGATAACTTGCAAAGGGCTTTGCAATCCTTGAGGTGCTAGCTCTACCAGGGCTATTATACTGACTGGAGCACAGAGGCCTTGATTCTGCTGCTTGCTTCCTGTGTGACCTTGGGAAGTCTCTTACTAAGAGAGCTGGACTAGATCACCCCTTAGGTCACTTACAACTCTGAATCTATCACCCCTCAGTCTCTGAAGCTGCAAAAAGCCCAAGGGCCCAGCAGTACTGATGTTCTGCAGTTCTGTGGTACATCAGAGTGAGCTGATGGGCCAATTCAGTGAAAATCAAAAAAAAACATTGATTAAGCACCTACTGTATTCAAGGCATCAGAGGTGCAAAGGGCCTTCAGGAAGCTTACATTCCATGGGGACACTATGTATGACGTGGGCCCAGAGAAATCCATACAAAGTCATTTTAAGAGAAAGAAAACTGTAATAATTGGGGCAGCAGAAGGGATGAGGAAGCCTCCTGTAGGGGTCATGCTTTGAAGGAAGATGTGGACTTGACGAAAAGGGATCATAAAGGATAAAGGTTGGACATTTATTTATTTTTAATTATAAAAATATTTTGTTATTTTCCAGTTACAATGTAGAGATAGTTTTCAACATTTGTTTTTAAAAGATTTCTAGTTTCAAATTTTTCTCCCTCCCTCAACCCTCCCCAAGACAGCAAGTAATCTGATATAGGTTATGTATCTACAATAACATTAAACCTATTTCTGTATTAGTCATGTTATAAGAGAAGAATCAGAGAAAAAAGGAAAAACCTCAAAAAAGAAAAACAACAGCACCAAAAACAAAAGAAATTGTATGGTTCAATCTGCATTCATATTCCACAGTTCTTTTTTTTTCTGGATTTGAAGAGTCTTTTCCATCTTGAGTCCTTTGGAACTGTCTTGGACCATTGTATTGCTGAGAAGAATCAAGTCTATCACAGTTGATCAACACACAATGTTGTTGATACTGTGTACAATGTTCTCCTGGTTCTGCTCATCTCCCTCAGCATCAGTTCATGCAAGTCCTTCCAGGTTTCTCTGAAATCTGCCTGCACATCATTTCTTACAGCACAGTAGTATTCCATTACATTCATATACCACGACTTGTTCAGCCATTCCTCAATTGATGGGCAGCCCCTCAATTTCCAATTCCTTGCCACCACAAAAAGAGCAGCTATAAATATTTTTGTACATGTGGGTCCTTTTCCCTTTTTTATGATCTCTTTGGGGAAAAGACCCAATAGTGGTATTGCTGGGTCAAAGGGTATGCACAGCTTTATAGCCCTTTGGGCATAATTCCAAATTGCTCTCCAGAATGGTTGGATCAGTTCACAGCTCCACCAACAATGCATTAGTGTTCCAATTTTTCCATAGCTTCTCCAACATTTATTATTTTCCTTTTTTGTCATATTAGCCAATTATTTATTTTTAATATTATTGTTCAGCTGTGTCTGACTCTCTATGACCCCATTTGGGATTTTCTTGGCCAGGATACTGGAGTGGTTTGCCATGTCCTTCTCCAATTCATTTTACAGAAAAGGAAACTGAGGCAAACAGGGTTAAGTGACTTGCCCAGGATCACAGAGCTAGTGTGTGAACTCATGAAGATGAGTCTTCCTGACTCCAGGCCTATGCTCTAGCCACTGAGTGGAGGGAGGAAAGGAGGTAGAAAGGAAGAAAAGAAGGAGGAGGGGAAGAGAGGAAAGGGAGGAAAGGATGAAGGAAGGAAGGAAAGGAGAGGAGAGAGGGAGAGAGGGAGGAAGGAAGGAATTCCCCATATATAAGGCTTAAGGCATTCTAGCACTCACCCCCAGGGGCATCTATGTTTTAACAGAGGAGACAAAGCCTAATATCTAAAGATAGACCCAGGGCTGTATATGTACAAAGATCCCACCTGGAGTGGAGGGAAGACAGCTGACCACCACAGGAAGGCAGCGGGTTGAGTAGAAGGAGCCTGGTCTGAGTCCCTTTCTCTCTGAGCCTCAGTCTCCCTCTTTGTGAAATGAAGGCTTGACCTTGGTGACTGCTAAGGGGCCCTTCTGGCTCTAAACGTCCCGTCTGGGTGCAGGAGGGCTGGGCCCTGGGTTTGGGAGAGAGAGGTGAAGAGGGCTGTGTCCTTTGTCCCTGGGCTCTGGCTTGAACATGGTTTTCTCCTCCTGTCTCCCTTCTCCGCTACAGATCGAATCCAGGAAGAGCTGAGCCAAGAGCTCGGACGTGACCGGGCCCCCAGCCTGGGAGACCGTGGGCGTCTCCCCTACACTGATGCCTTCCTGCATGAGGTTCAGAGGTTCCTGGCCCTCATCCCTATGGGGGTGCCCCGTGCCCTCACAAAGCCCACTTCTTTCCGGGGCTATGACCTGCCCCAGGTAAATGTCGGGAGGGGCAGGGAAAAGAAGAGGAGAGACACCCCCCCCCCCGCCTTCAGGCCTAGTTAGAGGGAGTAGAGGAAGCCCCCTCCCCAGCAGGAGGGACCTGGGAGAACGGGTTAGATGGAGGGGAGCTGGCATACACCCTCAGATGCCCATTGAGAGGCAGACTTGAGCAGACATGGGCCTGTGTTCTCCACCTACCCAGGCTCAGACGCACACACACAGTCAAGCATGGGCACCTCTCTTGATTTCTCTGCTCCCTCCATTAGCTCAGATTCCCTTTTCCCATCCCCCCCTGGACAGAGCTGCCTCCTCCAGACCCTGAAACTCAGCTCTAGACACTGTTAGAAACCCAGAAAGAGCCAGAGGGAGGAATGGGGAATGAAGCCTCCCCCCAGATCCCACGGTCACCAAATGCTGGCCCAGCAGAAAGCTGAGCTCAGCATTCAGCCCAGCTGCTAGTGGGGCCGGGGGCACAAGGCCTCGGCAGGGTTGGTGGGAAAGTTCTAAGCAACCCTGACTCCCTCCTTTCTCCCCCCGCCCCAATCTCCTAGGGCATTGAAGTCTTCCCACTCCTGGGCTCCGTGCTACATGACCCGGAATGCTTTGAGCGTCCAGAGGAATTTGACCCGAGCCGCTTCCTAGATGCTGATGGCCAATTCAAGAAAAATGAGGCCTTCTTGCCTTTCTCCTTGGGTATCTCCAATGTGCTAAGCCTGGGAAAGGGTTGGGGGGGACAGGCCTGCTTTCTGCATGCTCAAAAGAGTTGCCCCAGCCCTGAATACTCCTCCAGAATCACAGATCCCCTGGTCCATAGACTATCAGTAAGGAGGGCTTGGAAGACTGGAGTCCAATTGCCTTATTGTACAAAGGGGTAAAGTAATAATGATGCTAGCTGGCTAACTCTATGCTAGGCACTGTGCTGAGCACTTAACAAATAGCAACAACCCCCGGAGATAGGTGCTATTAATCCCCATTTTATAGAGAAGGAAACCGAGGCAAACAAAGTAAGTGACTTATTCAGGGTCACAAAGCTGGTGAATGTCTGAGGATTCAAGCCAAGGCTGGAGGCTCCCTTGCCTGGCTTGATCAGATGGGTATTGGAGTAGCTGGCCTCTGAACTGCCTTCCAACTCAGGATTTCTGTGTTGTACTTGCTTCTCGGAGGCTAACTAGGCCTTCCACTCCCCTCATCCTTGGAGCCCCACGACAGGAGCAGTAGGGATGGGTATCCCAGCCTCCCTATCCCTGTGTCACCAGGAAGAAAAGAAGGGACCTCCAAAGTGGGGGTGGGGGGGCACCTGAGCACAAGCTCTTGAGCTTGGCTCTGGGCACTTCAGGTCTCTGCGGCCGGCTCAGTGGCTGGAGGAAGTATGAGGTTGATTAGAAGGAGGGGGTGACTCAATCAGGGAAGGGCTTAGGTAGGGCAAGTGTGGGCAGGAGATAAGGGGGAAGTGAGGCTGGAGAGAGAAGCTGAGATATTTCTGACTTGAGGGGGAGGGGAGAGGAGGGAAGGGGAGGGACAAAGGGATGGGAAAAGGAGCCCCAAACCCCCTCATTCCATCAGTCTTTATTAGTCTCTGCCTGTTCAGGCCCCTGTGCTGGGTTTGGGGGTAGGGAGGGCACACACAAATAAAGGGGAGGCATACCCAGGCCCTCCTCCATTACAGTGTATTGGAGATGAGCCAAGAAGACAGATAAATACAAGACAGAGTATAAGTGACTACATGGAATAGGGTAGAGATCACCAAGTTTAGAGTCAACAGCCCCAGGTTCAGATCTTGGTCAGAGTGCTTGCTCTCTGTAGCCTTGAACAAGCCCTCTCTGGGACTTAGTTAGGGAGGGGCAGCTAGATGGCACAGTGGTTAAAGCACCAGCCCTGGATTCAGGAGGACCTGAGTTCAAATCCGGCCTCAGACACTTGACACTTACTAGCTGTGCGACTGTGGGCAAGTCACTTAACCCCCATTGCCTAAGGGGAAAAAAAGGAAAGGAGGGGGCAGCTAGGTGGCACAGTGGTTAAAGCACCGGCCCTGGATTCCGGAGACCCTGAGTTCAAATCCGGCCTCAGACACTTAATAGCTGTGTGACCCTGGGCAAGTCACTTAACCCCCATTGCCCAGCAAAATAATAATAATAAAAGAAAGGGGTTTGGGCTAGATGCTCTCTAAGGTCCTTCCCAGTTTCAGCTGCTATGATGTCTCCATCTTGAGGTCAAGTCTTGTTCTCACCCCCTCCTCCTTTTCCTCCCCAGGAAAGCGCATCTGCCTTGGGGAAGGCCTGGCCCGCACCGAACTCTTCCTCTTCTTCACCACCATCCTCCAAAATTTCTCCCTGGAGAGTCCATCCCCAGCAGAGGCTCTGAGCCTCCGGCCAGCCATCGGTGGTTTTGCCAACATTCCTCCAACCTTCCAGCTTCGATTCAGGCCCCGCTGACTGGCTGAGAGGGCAGCAGGAGATCCCATCCCCCCCAGGGCTGATGAACTGGTGCCCCAGTTGGAATGGACCCAGGGGGGTTAGAGACAAGCTCCCTAAGGTCCCCCTGCGAACAAAGACCTTGGAGTAGATTCATACATTCTGGAGATCCCCAGCTTTGCTCACCAATGCGGACAAACCAACATCCTGTATTTATTCAATTCAACCTACCCTTTGTTAGCCATTTCCTGTGTATAAGAAATTGTTGCCAATTTGGAGTTGAGGGTGTGAGTTCAAATCCTGACCTACCTCTGTGATCATGGGCCAGGCATTATTACCCCTTTCTGGGTGCTATCTTCTCCCCCTAAGTCCATAGTCCACAAGCCACTGCTTCTCCTTTACACACCCTAGGATACACTGTAGACACACCCTAGCAGTCTCTTGGAACCTCAGAGTAAGACCGCAGGAGCTGCCTAGTCCAACCCTTACTTGAGCCAGATTTCTGACTACCTTGATAGGTTCATCTAGTGTCTGATTGCCCCGACCTCCAGGGAGGGAAACCCACCCTGTGCCCAGGCAGCCCATTGCACTTAGGGCCACCTCTGATGGTTAGGAAGGTCACACAAAAGGTCACACACATTATCTTGTCTTTCTCTGTCTAGTCGTACCCGCACACTAACATTCCAAATACCCACAGCTGCATTCCATCCAAAGAAGGGCAGCTCCATCTTCGCCTCTGTTCCATTCCTCTGCAAGGACTTGCTCTGTAGTTTGACCCCCTGCAAACCCCCCTCCCCAAAGTGTCAGGACTGGGAAAAGAAGCTGTTAATCTTCTCCCTCCCCTCATGCCCTTTCCACCCCTACCCCCCAATTAACGAAACACTTTGGTCCTGCTTCTGTACGTGACCAGGCTGGGAGAAAATGGGACAGAAAAGGTTGAGGAGGGAAAGGAGGTTTGCTGGAAAGAACTCATTTCTAGGGTGCTTCCCCCAAACCGCCAGGTGAGGGACGGAATGCAGCTAACCATTCCTCTCATCTTCTTATGGAAACGGGAGCCAGACTGGGGAAGGGGCCCTGGCCAGCGGCACACGGAGCTCAACACCGGCTCTGCCCCCTATGATCTGTGACATCTAGCTGGGTCTCCCCGCTGGAAGGACGAGGGGATTGGGCAGAACGCCCTCCCTCCGGCCGGCTGGCATCTCCACAGGAAATGGGAAGGGCAGGATCCCCTTTGTGTGGACCAACTCCTGCCCCCAGTGGATGTGGATTGCGGGTTGGGAGGGACAGGGCGCTCTATCGCAGCCGCGGCCTCAGTGGAAATTCTGACGCGAGTCCCATGGAAGGTCCCGAGGGATTGAGCGCCGAGGAGGCGGGCCGGCCCCTGGTCTTCCACGGATGGACAAGGTGGCCGCCAGGGGGAGCTGGAATGCCACGGGCCCCGGGCTGGCCTCCCCGCTGTGATTGCGCTCCGCCCGTGGAACGCCCGACCCATTGGCTGCAGAGGAGGGAGGGGCGGGGGGGGGGGGGGTGTCGGTCCACGAGTGTTTCCTGGGCAGCCACGCTGCGCTGCTCCCTGTAATCGGAGTTTCACGGGGTGAGGGGCGAAGAGGAGGTGAGGCAACCCCGCTTCATTCTAGGATGATTGAAAGGGACCTCGCCCGTCATCAGATCTGAACCCCTTGTTTTACAGATGAGGAAACTGAGGCTCCGTGTCTTTTCCAAAGTCACAGGAGTAACAAAAAAAAAATCCAAAAAACAAAAGAGGGGCAGCTAGGTGGCGCAGTGGATAGAGCACCGGCCCTGGATTCAGGAGTACCTGAGTTCAAATCCAACCTCAGACACTTAACATTTACTAGCTGTGTGACCCTGGGCAAGTCACTTAACCCCAACTGCCTCTCCAAAAAACAAAGTCACAGGAGTGGCAGTAGCGAGCCAAAGATCTAGGCATCAACCCGCACTCTGAGTGCAGGGCATTCTTTCAATTCAATCCAAAAAGCATTTATTAAGTGCTTACTGTGTACTCAGCAGGCACAGAGGCTGCAAAGACATAAAGGGGGAGGGACAGTGGGTGGGTAGGGGGGCCTACCTGTAAAAGGCTATTTCCTGAGCACCCTGCTGCTTCCTAGCCTCTCAGATTTCCTGGATTCCAATGTCTCTGACACCTCTCCCACCCCCTACCTACAGGTTAAGGACTGTGATATCAAAGGGACCCACCAGGGAGCCAGGATAATTGCTTTCAGGTGGTACTGTGGAAAGACCACCCTGCTTCGGGAGTCAGGCTCTGGCCTCAAAACCTGTCTATGAATACTTAAATACAGGGACTATAACCCCAGACAAGTGGATTGGCCTCTCTGAGTTTCCTCACCTATTCATTGAGGGGTTTGAATTGCTCAGCCTCTGAGGTCTCTTTGCTCTGCATCTTTAAGCCCTCACCCTAGGTCTAATTAACTATGGGACCCTAGGCAAGTTGCTACACCCTACCTAGCTCTCAGTTTCCCCATCTGTATAAGAAAGTTGGACTCAGTTGTAATCCGTAGCTCAAGAATTCTAGGGCTTCCTAGGAGTTAGGCACAAGGGAATGAGGGATTTAGAGGTGAAGAGTGAGTTGAGGGCCCAGTTTTTATTTTCCTATTCCCTCCCACCCAGCCAAGACACTGAGAAAGTCAGGGCCGTAGGCAGGATTTCCTGGATTTGACTCTACTTCGTTAAAAGATCCAGATGCCTGAGAAAGTTCAGTTCAATGAACATTTATTGGAGCAGCTAGGTGGTGCAGTGGATAAAGCACTGGCCCTGGATTCAGGAGTACCTGAGTTCAAATCTGGCCTCAGACACTTGACACTTACTAGCTGTGTGACCCTGGGCAAGTCACTTAACCCCCATTGCCCCCCAAAAACAATGAACATTTATTAAGTAAAAATTATGTGGCATGGGGCAGCTAGGTGGCACAGTGGATGGAGCACTGGCCCTGGAGCCAAGAGGACCTGAGTTCAAATCCAGCATCAGACACTTGACACTTACTAGCTGTGTGACCTGGGCAAGTCACTTAACCCCCATTGCCCTGCCCCTCCAAAAAAAATTATGTGGCATGCATAGTATTAGATACTGGGGGAGCGAGGGGCAGCTGGGTGGCGCAGTGGATAGAGCACAGCCCTGGAGTCAGGAGGACCTCAGTTCAAATCCAGCCTCAGACATTTAACATTATCTTTGTGACCCTGGGAAAGTCACTTAACCCCAATTGCCTCACCAAAAAAAAAAAAAGATACACGGGGAGCAAAGACCAAAAAAAAAAAAAAATTAAAGGATGTTTGGCTTCTAGGAACTCACTCCCACTCACCCCTCCTGAGTCAGACAGAGATGGAGAGGCCAAGACCAGAGAGAGGGGTCAGCACCTCCTTGTCTCTGCCCCTCAGGGGCACTGGCTGGCAGCCAAAGACCCAGGCCCTGGACACAGAGACAGAACCATAACATTATTATAAGAACAGGAAAAACACTTAGAAACCATGTTTTACCAAAGGGAAACTGAGGCCCAGAGAATGGAAGCAATTTACCCAACTCCACATAGGAAATAAGTAGCAGAACTGGCGCTGGAAACTAGGTTGTCTGACACCAGAACCAGTGTTCTTTCCAACGCACCTCACAGCCTCCACTCTGACCCAGCTGTCTTGGCCCCCAGCCCAGGGCTCTCTCCAACCCCTGGTGCTGCCTTGAAAGTCCATCTTAGAGGGAGTAAGGAAAGAACAACGTACAAATTTCCCTTTTCCTACAGTGTCCTCCACCCCCCACACCTGTCACTGTCAGCAGCAAACCCCTCCCCCAGGGGAATGTGAACTGGAGGGCAGGGGTCATTTTATTTCATCTTCGTACCCCCAGCCACATACAGTGCCGGCACACAGTGGGCACTTAATAAATTCTTGTTGGCATTGATTGGTTGAGAACCTTTCCCCATCCCTGAGATTCTGTGATTCAACCTTTTTTTTTTTCGGGGGGGGGGGGGCTTTGTTTTTCTGCCTCTGAGTCTATTAATTCCTTACATTTCTCTGTGTGTTTTGTTTGTTTGTTTTTCCTCTGGGTCTTTGTACATGTCTCTGGGTTCATCTTGAGGGTTTGAAATTCTTTTATCTGGGAGTCTGTGTGAATGGCTTTTGGGGAAGGGGGTGTGTTGGATACCCCCCACACACACTTCACAACCATACCTACCTCCTCCCCCCACCCCCAGAGGCCGGGTGGGGAGCAGCCCCTGAGCCTCAGAAACAAGGACACCGCCCCTGGCCCAAGCTGTTGACATCAGCGCCAGATGTGCAGAGCCTGTTTGGAGGCCCATCCCAGCTTCAGGCCAAGTAGAGAGCACCAAATGCCTGGGTTTCTCTGCTGTCCCCAACTCCCCAGCAGGCCTGAGGTCGGAATGTGATGGGGGTTGGGAAGGACTCCTCTCTTCCCTTTCTCTTTCCCCATCCCCCCAGAAAAACAAGACAGGTCCACAGCAACACACACCCTCACATACAACACAGACACGCCCTCCCATAGACTCCCAGGCACTTCGGGACTCCCTCTCAGCATCCACCCTCAGTCTCAGGACCACTGGCCCACAGACATATTGACGGACGGTGATCATGGCAGTGGAAGGGGGGGTGCAGAGGACCTGGGGTCAAATCCCGGCTCTGCCACCTACCTCTGTGACCTTGCCCAATTTATTCAACTTCTCTGAGATCCTCTTTCCAGCTGGGGCTGGACTAAAGGACCCTGGGAATCTTTTCCATCTCGAGGTCTCTGATCCTGTGACCTATTCCAGGCAAAAAGGCGCCTGTCAGAATCACAGACACACGAGGACACACAGACAGGCATGTGAAAACACACACCCTCACACCAACACGACTCAGACACCCACAGTCACTCACAGATAGACAAATATAGATACACACTTCCCCCTTCCAATGATTGGGCCATAGCCTTTGAATTTCCCAAGGAAGAGGGAGTGGGAGGGGCTCCAAGGGGCCTTGGAGGGGTGGGGGCAGGGGCCTGGGCCCTGGGAAATGTGTGTGAAGGGCCAAAGCAACCTTTGTATTTTTGCCTCTAAGAGTCATGGGGGGGGGGGGACGGACACACCTTGGGAAGGGGGGGCAGGTAGTTTTTATGGGGAGACAGACAGACATGGAGACAGACAGGGAGCTACAGAGGACCTGAGGTGAGTCTGAGACAAAACCACTGGGAGTGGGGGGAAGGAGGAATCTGGACTTAAAGAATGGGCCAGGCCCTTTGTAGGGATATGTGAGGAAGAAGTGTGTGTGGCCCAGGGAGGAGAAGGCTTGGTGGAACAGGAAGAGAGGTCAGCTGGTCCAGCTCTTTTACAGATAAGGAGACTCTAGCCCCAGAGGTCAAGTGACTTACTCAAGGCCAAACAGCCTGGCCCCTGCCAGGATCTGAACTTGGGCCCTCTGTGTCCAGAGGCGGCTCTTCCCAGTGAACCGCACCACCTCCTGCCCCACTTAGGAGGCTCCAGGTCCTCAGATATCTCACCAGGCAGGATGTTGAGACAGACAGACAGAGGCAAAGGTAAAGGTAAAGAGAAAAGTTCTGGAGGGGCAGGCAGAGGCTCCAGCATCCCTCGCTCTCAGCCAGCACCCTCCCTCCCCGCTGCAGCCCTGAGAGGTGGGAGGCCAGCCCCTACCCACATAGGAAACGACAGAAATGGGAGACCCCAAACTCTCTCCCCTCTCCTGAGCTTCCCTATCTCTCACTAGCCGTGTGACCTCGGGACAGCTCTTTCCCTGCCTACGACTCAGTTTCTTCACCTGCAAGAGGCAGGGGGAGGACTTGAGAGTTTTGTAGAGTTTGTATAGAACTCTGATAATCTATGGTGCTATGGCTGGGAGGGTTCCTGTTCCTTTAAGAAGGGGGCCGGGCAGCCCCCTCCCCTCTCCTTAACCCTTTGGGGTCCAGGGCTGCTTCCCCCTCAACAAGGAGAGGGAGGTGGGCGGGGTAAGAGGCGGGAAAGGGGGAGGGAGGGAGGGAGGAGGAGGCCCCGGCAGACGGAGGGGGCCCAGGGGCGGGGACAGCCGGGGTGCTGAGAGAGAGGGAGAGGGAGGAGAGAAAGTTTGTCCGGGAGGAGTTTGGGCTGGCCAGTCCAGTTAAGGGCTGAGAGCCAGAGGCAGAAGGCAGGCAGCAGCGGGTGGGTGGTGGGCACGGAGTGGTGGGCACTGTCTGAGGGGCCAAGACATCGAGACCGGGCCATAGCCGGGGGGAGGGGGAGAACCCAGGCCCTGCCCCCCTCCCCCCTCGCCCCCGCCGGACTGAGGCCCGGATGCCTGGGTCCACCAGGATGGGCAGATCGGGGCTGGCGTGGTGCCTGGCACTCTGGTGCTGGGGAAGTTGGGCCCAGGAAGGTGAGTGGGTCCAGGGGATGAGGGGAGGATGAATACTATCCCCCTGGGTCCGAGGCCTAGAGATGTGCCCCTAGCTGGGCTGGCACAGGTGCCCAGGCTTCGGATGTGGGTGTTGGGCTTCCCTACCTCCCCCATGCCCTGGGGTCTGTGGCTCAGACCACCCACTGAGGGAAAGTTAGGGCTGTGAAAGTTTGGAGCCAGGCTCCTGGGGGCAGCACCAGGCTGGATTCACACACCTACCTGGAAGAGGGCCTGGGGTCGCAAAATAGGGGAAGGGCTGTGGGGGGCTGTGGGGTAGGAGAGAGACTGGTACCAGAGAGAGAAGGAGGAGGAGGAGAAGGTATGTGGTAGACAGAGACTGACCGAGATGAGAAACACAGAGGGGAGATAGAATACACAAAAATGAGAATCAGACACAGTCGCTCCAGATGAAGAGATAAAGATGAGAGACAGGGGACTCGGAATTCTGGGGGAGACTGAGAAGGGCAGAAAGGGCAGAGATAGGGAGAGGCAGAGATGGAAAGGAGACAGAAAAACTAGAAGAGGGGGAAGGGGGGGGGAGACCAGGGATAAGAGATAGTTGGAGACTGAGCTAATGAGAAATTAGGGAGGGGCTTGGGGGGAGGGAGAGGCCCGAGGTCTTGGGCCATGAGTGTTGGACTTCAAGGGGGGGGGGGTTCTGAGCCTAAGGATAGATGCTGGTTTCCGTTTACCGTTAGGGCCTGTGACTCAGTTGGCATCAGGCAAGGATCAAGCACCCCCCCCCTCCGCTCTGGGTCCGGTCCAGGAGGAAGGAGTTGTGTACCAAGGGGATTCCCCCTTAGGAAACACCGAGGGGGTTCTGGGAAGACAAAGTTGAGGAGGGGGCAGCCCGTGGTGTCTCTTTGACTCTGTTCCTGTCTCTTTCCCTGGGTCTCGGGCTCCATCCCTCTCCCCCTCTTCTCTCCCAGTGTCTCCATTTTGTGTCCCATCTCTGTCTCCACCTCTGTCTGCCTCTCCCTCTGGCTCTGGCTCCATTTCTCCCCATCCTTGTGTGTGTCTCTCTACCTCCTTCCTCCTTCCCCTCTCTCTTTTGGGTTCTCCTGCTGTTTCTCTGTCCCGGCCTGTGTTTGATGGTCTCTCCCTAGCTTTCAGCCTCCAGTCGGCCCCTGGTTATGTTGATCTATACTTGGGCCCTCCTGATGGTTCAGGGCGTGGGAGGCTACCCCAGGGCCTGGCACTTGTTTCCATTGGTTTTCTGGACCCTGGGTTCCCCTGGGACTGCCCCTTGTCCCATAAAGGTCTCTTATTCCCTCCCTCTGCCACCCCTCCCCCACTGAGATCATACTGCTGACCGAACCATGGGCCTCAGCATCACTGGGGCTGCCTGAAGGGTAATGCCCCTCCCTCCCCCTCTATCATCCCCTTAAGCCCAGGAGGGTATCCCTAGGAAGGGAGCGTGCTGGCAAGGCTCCTGGGCAGGGTTTAGGGTCAGGTCCCTAGCCCCTGCTCCATTCCCGAGTCCTCTGTTCATCCTTGCCCCCTCTCTGCCCACTCCCACCTTCTCCACCTGTCTCCCCCTGTTTCTCTCCCCACACTACCCCCTGGTGTTCCTCCATCTCCCTCTGTGTCTCCCCCCTCCCCACACTGCTTCTCTCTCCTTCCCTACATTCCCCTCTTTTGTCTCCAACCCCTCTGCTGTGCAGGTATTTGGGACCCATTTGTGACTGGACCTGGGAATGTGACAGGGGCAAGGGGGCGAGTGGCTGTGCTTCGTTGTGAGGTCCGAGTGACTGGGGAAGCTCCAGAAGTGAGCTGGCTTCGGGATGGCCAGGTCTTAGAACTTGCTGACAGCACCCAGACCCAGGTGCCCCTGGGGGAAGAAGACCAAGATGATTGGAAAGTGGTCAGTCAGCTCAGGTACGGTCAGGACTCCTGCCCTCCAGTACAGACCCTGCCCCTCTCCCCATCCCAGCCTCTCCCCTGCCCCCACAACCCTAAGTACAATGGAAGGTCCATGAGGGCAGGAACTGTCTATTTTTATCTTGTGCCTGGCACATAGTAGGTATTTTTAGGGGTCACACAGCTAGTAAGTGTCAAGTGTCAGAAACCGAATTTGAACTCAGGTCCTCTGGAGTCCAGGGCCGGTGCTTTATCCACTGTGCCATCTAGCTGCCCCTCCCATAGTAGGTATTTAATGAAATGTCTGAGGAATTAGATTGCCCCATCATCTGCCCTGATTTGGTTTCCACTTTGCTAACAGCCCCTGGATCTTCCCGAGTTCAAATCTGGCCTCAGACACTTGCTAATTGTGTGATCCTGGGCAAGTCACTTCACCCTGTTTGCCTCAGTTTCCTCTTCTGTAAAATGAGCTGGAGAAGGGAATGGCCAAGAAAACCCCAAATGGGATCACAAAGAGTCGGACAAGACTGAAAAATGACTGAACAACAACTTAGCCCCAGCCTTCCTACCCTGGTTCATTTGGGTCTAGCACCTATATCCCTGCCCTGACCCAGAATCCCATCTGTTTCCTTGCCCAGGGCTCCCTGACTCTGGCTCCTGCCTCCCTTCTGGACCCTGTCCTGTTCCCCTCCCCCCGACTCTAGAGCCTCCCTCTTATTCCTGGCTCCAGCCCAGCCCCCTGACCCTGCTCTTGTGCCCCTTCCCCTGTCCGGGCACCTGCCCTGTCTCCCCAGGATCTCAGCCCTGCAGCTCTCAGATGCTGGGAGGTACCAGTGCTCTGTGGTTGTGGAAGGTGAGACTTTCCTGTCCCCACCAGCCTACGTGGGCCTGGAAGGTGAGCTCAGCACCAAGGTTCTGAGGGCGGGATGTGAGTAAGGGCTCAGAGAGCCTGCTACAAGGAGGCTAAGAAGGTGGAGGGTCCTGGGTGTGGGGTCTGGAATTATAGTGAGCAGATGAGCCATGATAAGGGTTTGGGACCAGCAGATTTTGGAGACGTGGGAAAGTTTAGTGGGTCAGAGGGCCCAGGAGGCTTGTGGCTGGTTTGAGAAGATCTAGAAGAGAAGTATAGGGCTCATGGCTGTTCAGATGGTATAGGATAGAGGTCTGGAGGGATCCTTCCAATGGGGAGGGGATCAGGGGGCCTGGCATAGAGAGGTTTGAGGAATTGTAGGGGAGCCACATATCCAAGGTGGATGATGTTGGTGCTGGTGGACGGTTATAGGGCCCAGGATGGGGAATCTAGGGGTTCTGAGCTAAGGACTGTGGGATCAGAGGATCTGAGATGGGAGGAGGGTCTAAAGGAGTGTGGGCACAGAGGGTTCTGGGTGAGAGGTCTGGGATGGAAATGTGGGATCACAGGGAGTTTAAGATCCATGAAGGGGGCAGCTAAATGGCGCAGTGGATAGAGCACCGGTCCTGGAGTCAGGAGTACCTGAGTTCAAATCCGGCCTCAGACACTTAACACTTACTAGCTGTGTGACCCTGGGCAAGTCACTTAACCCCAATTGCCTCACAAAAAAAAAAAAAAAAAAGATCCATGAAGGGTTAGGGGGCCCCTGGCTGGGGAAGCTCATCTGTGTGGGTCAGGAGGCCTATGAGAAGGAAGCTATGGATCTAGGGTTGGGGGGTTTCCAGATGGAGAGAAATAGCTATTGTAGGAGCACCCATGATCTGGGATAAAGGTTCAGGTGTGGGAGAGACAGTCTACAATTCAGGTCTGGAGGAATGGGGGGGGGGGAGTCCCGGGGGGATGGAAAAGGAGCCACGACCCTGTAGGTTCCCTGATCGAGGCACTCCCCACCTTCGCCAACTAGGCCTCCCCTACTTCCTGGAGGAGCCAGAAGATTTGGCTGTGGCTGCTGACACCCCATTGAACCTCAGCTGCCAAGCCCAGGGACCCCCTGAGCCTGTTCAGCTGCTCTGGCTCCAGGATGGTGCCCCCCTGGCCCCACACGGCCCAACCCAGGGCCTGCTCCACCTGCCAGGTAAGTCTGTCCAGGATCTGGGGCGCTGGGGGGGGATCCTCTCCAGCTATGGCCAGCCCCACATCCCCTCTTTTCCTTGGCTTATTTCTGTCTACTGTGGGTTTCTTTCGGTCCTATATCTGTCTCTGTCTCTCTCAAAGTCTCAACCCTTTTGGCTATCTCCCTTGGGGGCTCTTTCTGTTGGTCTCTGTGTTTCTCATCTCTTCCCCTATCTCTCTACCTCTGTCTCTTGTATATCTCTCTGACTTTCTCTCGTTACCTCTCAGTCTCTGTCTCAATTTCCTACTTTTCTTCTTTTTCTTTTCTCTCTTCTCTGTTTCTGTCTCTTTGTCTCCATCTCTCTCTCTGTCTCTCTCTTTTTCTCTGTCTCTCTCTCAATCTCTCTCTGTCTTTGTCTCTCCCCTACCCTCCACCCAACTCGCTCTCAATGGCCTCCTTTGTTTGGGGTTCATATCTGAAGGTTGTACGTGGTCCAAGTTTGTGGTCTTGGACCCTGAGGGGAAAGCTGTGGGCATGGAGGGGAGGAGGGAGGCACAGTCCCAAACGCCTCATCTCCTGCCCTTGACCTAGGCTACAGGAAACTTTGGTGCCCCTCTCCCACTCCGTGTCATGAGCTGGACTCTGCCACCCTAGGTTAGCAGAAGTTGTCCCGTTTTCTTTCACAAATAATAAAGACAATAGTCAGACAGAGAGAGTGACAGAGACAAACAAGAGACAGACAGAGACAGAAAGATAGAGAGGGAGGGAGAGAGAGATAGAGAGAGGGAAGAGAGGGAGTGGAAGAGAGGAGGAAGAAAGAGAGAGAAGGGAGAAAGGGAGTGAAGGAGAGAGGAGTGGGAGAAAAGAAGGAGAGGGAGAAAGAGAGGGAGGGAAGGAGGGAGGAGAGAGAAGTGGGAGGGAGCATACAGAAAGACACAGATTGAGAAACTGGAAGACATAGTGATGAAGAACTGTGAAGAAAAAATGGATAGAAACACAAGGAAAAGGCAGAAGGAGACAGAGACAGAGCCAAAGAGAGAAAACCAGAAACATCTAATCCCAGAACTGAAAGAAAGCCCTTGAGTGGTGTATGTGGAGGGAAAGTGAGGCCCACTAAGGGGAAGGCGGCATCATTGGTCATCCCTGGAGTCAGGAAGAGCCAGGGCCTAGGCCTCCAGACTGCGGCCGATCAATCACTGTTGTCCTTCCCTGCTGGCCAACTGAGGGATGGAGGGAGAGCCTGAGAGGAAGAAGAGATCAGGCTGGCTGGTGGCCTTGACCCCTGCTCTCTCTGGGGGTGGGGAATATAGGCTGCCCCACTAAGATCCTCTTTGAGGCCTAGAAGTTGGGTTGTTGGTAGGGGGGGGGGGAACATCTGGGAGGCCGTGCCTGAGGGAAGTTAGGTAACCACATCAGAGAGAGGACACAGGGGCCTGAGCTAGGAAATGTCATACCCCCAGGACAGTGGGGGGACCGTTTGGGCGAGGTCTACATTCCCCACATTCCCGTGGGTCCCCCTCTCCCCTCCCAGAGTGAGTCAGGGGCGAGTCAGGGGCGGTGACCAGGGCTGAGTCAGGCTGATGGGGTGGGGGTGGGGTAGGGAGAGAAAATGGACCCCTTGGGAAGGAGAGGACCCGGCATGTCCGTCAATTTGTGTGTCTCTGTGTGTCTGTGTGTGTAGCCTTCCCTTTCTCAGTGTCCTTGATCATGCTGTCTTTTGCCCCCATAACACACCACCTTGTATTATTATGTGTTCATGGGCACATAGCTCAGGTCTCAGAACTGGCTCATTGCCCCTGGAGCCACCCCTCCCCAAGACTATAAACCCCCTGAGGGCAAGCTCTATTTCTTTTAAGACAAGATTTTGTCTCCGTATCCCTGGTACCAGGCACTGGCCCCACACAGACAAACATTAATGTGTACTGAACTGTGTCATGTATGTCCATGTTTCTGTGTGTCTG